>NW_015118130.1:0-10233 GCF_001443285.1 Poecilia latipinna | reverse complement strand
AAAAATACAAAGTGTTTCATATGCGGTTTGTTCGCAAACATTTCAGAGTATCACTTAAATACAGTTGGCTTGACTTTCCTCTTTGACAGAATAAATAATTGTTCATCGCCTCCAGTTCCTCAAAATAAGACATCTTCATGTTCGATCATGAGCTGCACTACCAGTTTCTGCTGCCTCATGTCGTTCAGAGTTGTCAAAGCGTTCTGCTCCGGAGGCTGCATAAGAGTCGGGCCGAAGACAATCCCCAGGTTCTCTGCGTTCATTAGGTTGTACTTTTCGAATGTTGTTACCCTGGAAGATGCATCAAAACGACAGAGAGATTTTAGTGTTGAAAGGTTTGATTTCGGGGTTGATTCTCCTCAGACTGGCGTCTTTTCAGCATTTCCAATGCCATTACCATACAAGTAGACTTTCAATTTGAGTAACGTGTTTTTTTTTAATACATATTTTTCAATGAACCATAGACAAATTACCATGCATAAAGCAGCAAAAAGGCCATATCTTTTACCTCCAAAATTATTTGAACCCATTGCAAATAGAGAGTCAGTGAGAATATTTTAAATTCTATACCTAATTCGAAAGTGTTTGTGCTGCTCTAAAGCATCCTACTTAACCAGATTAATTGGGAACAGGATTGATTTTTTTTTTCTTTTTTTAGCAGCTCAGCAAGTAAACACAGCAGCTCTCTGCAGCTGGTATGAGGAAACCTTTGGCTTAAAAGCAGCTGTGCATTGTGGATTGCTCACAGCTCAGGCTTCGCTAAAACAGGCTCTGTTTTAGCGTGACGGTGACCCAAAACACACAGCTAATGTGGGGAATAAATAGTGAGCCAACAGAAATATGAACTATTTCAAGTGGAACAGCAAAGCAAGTGTATTGTGGTCGATAATCTGTGAAGGGAGCTAAACATCAGGATGATGTTACATTCAGAAAGGTATGGCTGTATGGCAATGGCATGGCAATCATTTATTAAAATTGTAATAAAAATTATATATATATATATATATATATATATATATATATATATATATATATATATATATATATATATATATATATATTTTTTTTTTTTTTCAAATAAAATTATATTCTTATTATATTATCTCATGGGGGATCGATGATGTGGCGTTTCCAATCAGACAGCAACTTCTTTGTTGACAAAAAAGTAACCTTTTAGGACCTTTTTGAGTTCAACTGCACATACCATCGCTAACCTCTAAATGTGAACAAGCATAATTTTGACAAACAGCATGCAATGCAAAAGCAAGATGTATGTAAATAAAATGTGTGTATACAAGTTAAGCTTACAGCGGGAAATGTCTTTCAGGCAAATTGTGGTGTTGCAGTGATTACAGATGTAACCGTTTTAATACACGAGCTAACCTTTTGAGGTGAGCCATCAGGTAACGTAAGGTTTCGTAGTGCGCCGGGGGAAGCTGCAGCAATCCCTCATGTATCGCCTCCAGTCTGGATTCGGCATTTGGAAGTCCTGCAGGAGCCAAACGATAAGTATATCAAAGCGCCGTCAGGCAGCACCGGCACAGCAACGGCATGGAAATACCACGGAGAGGATCTCTTACTTGCAGCTTGAATAAATTTGGAGTACAAGTCAAATGTAATGACTGGAATGGGAAGGTCTCTCAAGTAGAGCTTCAAAGCACCAGCAATTATGTTGATGTCTGCATAGGCACTGGCACTGATATCCGCCTTCTCACCATCTGTTGTCAAGAAGCAAACAGTGCATGCAGGGGGTTCAAAGGCTGAATTTGGGACAAACGAAAACTGAATGTTCTTGTTTAAACCGCACAATACCAGAAAGCGTTACTTTGTGCAGAACTGCCGCGGAACGCGCCTCTTATTTTAAAGTGAAAACCCCGAGACATAAAATATTACAGAGTTCCCGAGGCAAAGACATTCACGAGCAACAAACCTCGGTCAAAAGCGAGTCGAACGTCCTCAATGTGCTCTGAGAAGCCAGACACTCTGTACAGACCCTCAGATTTCATACCTGCAAGAGACGATTTATAGATGGATCTCAGTGTCAGAAAATATCATTGCAACACAAGGATCATTGGGGTTTATTTTTATTTCAAATAAGTACATTTAAAATTTTTTAGTGCTTTTTGGAGAAAAAAATAATCGACAAAATAACAGAGTAGACAGAAAGATAAAATATGTACAATTTGGATTTCTAACAAAATGGGAGACTAAACAGACCCTTGTTTTCAAGTTCACTTCTTGGAAAAACATGAATGAAAGAGATCCCTAGCATAGAGTGAAGGTGATTACAACTGCAAAAACGTTAATACCTTTAGTTTTTAGCACTTATTCAGTTAATCTTATAAACCTGGTGGTGACGTAAGGCCAAAGATGATCAGAAATGTCTGAAGCATCCCACTGCAAAACCTCCTACTACATTCTTTATTGTACATGGATCCACTGCAAAAAAGTGCTTACAGCTGTGCCATAGCAGCACCTGGACAATTCATCTTTAATGACAGCAGCCATAGGAGATATGACTTAATCTCAAAATACGGTGTGAGGAAAGCACAAAAAAGGGAATATTTACATCCAAGAATAAAACTTCATCCTTAGAAATGACCAAAATTATTTTAAATTAGATGTGCAACATGATTACTTCTCAATGTTACATGAGAAGCAAACATACTCTGAGATGTACCAAATTTATTTACAGTCAGCATTTATTGTTGACAGTTTAATATCATCTCAATGATATGAGAAAATTTTAAAAAAGGCTCAAAGAACAAACTGAGTAAAAAAAAAAAGGTAGTCTGAAGTTTGATTTGACAAGTACTTTTGGAAAAAAGAAGAAAATATGTGCCAAGAGCTGAAACAGAAACATCTGGTCAACATTTTAATATCTTAGAGTCACTTCTAGAGACTCCGGAGAGCCTCTAGATTTTAGAAGTTCAGCTATTAAAGGACAGTTAAGAAAGAGATGTACACATGCTAAAAGTGTACATCTTTTAGCATGTGTACCTCGGTCAAAAGCGAGGTACACATCTTTACCTTAATCTTTACCTTAAAGATTAAGGTAAATCTTTATTTACCTTAATAAATCTTTATTTATTAAGGTAAATAAAGATTTACCTTAATATAAGGTAAATCTTTATGAAGAGGATAAATAGCAGCATTTTTAAATGGTGGTCAAATAAGTTCTGGATCACGGCTCATAGGGTTTTTAAGAGTTGTCTTGGCACATACCTCTGAGTTCGATCTCTCGAATGCACATATCCACCACCATGGGTCTTGTGGTGTTGTGAGCTTTGACAAGGGTGGTGAGATCACAGCTGTACACTTTCTTAATCCTGCGCAGGTCCGGCTGGCAGTCACTGGGAACCAGTTTGGAGCACTGTTTGTGTACATTCAGGCCACAATCTAGCAGAGGAGAGAAAAAAAAATGAGAGAAACGCAAAGAGAAGGAGGGAGAGAGGGAGAGAGACAGAGATAAGCCTCTAGCAGATAGCACAATCTTTGCACTGAGCTTAAAGACAGCAGTTTGAAAAGCTTTCCCAGAGCCAGTGATAAACTGCGCTGTCAGACATCGCAGCTGCAGCTAAGCTGTCCCAGTATGCTGCGCCAAAGGTAGATAATAGCGGATATAACAGCATGGCGGGGGTGTTCTTGTTGTAGTTTTAGTCACATTGAGCCTTTTAGACAGCTGAGAGCGAGAGAGCCGCGGCTGCTCGAGTTACAGAAGGTAAAAGATGGGTGTTCGCCTAAAATCGCTCGTCACAAGAAGTCTCAGATGGGTCCCTGCTGGATTTCTAACCGCAGAAAGACCGAGGGAGGAGAAAAGAAGCAAAAAATAAAGGCTGGTCAGAGTGTGAGAGAGAAGAAAGAAGTTTCTCCAGTTTCCCACCACACATGAGGTGTCTGATGATGCTCGTGTTTGCTTCAGGCTTATCAGCGTGGAAAGTATTGCAACAACAAACGATCTGTTGGGTGGAGGGCAACCAAGGCCACCGATGTAGGTTAAAAATAGTGTCCTAGCAATGAAGAAATCCCATGACCTCTGACAATCCATTATCTCCAATATAAAACCAATCACTTTGTTCTGCCACTATATTTAAAATAAGATGAGAAACCTGCATTTTTTTTATTTTTTTTTTTTTGCTAGTTGAGAAATTGAAAGCCTTAGTAGCTTTTTAAACCTTTAACAGATGCGTCAAAAACAGTTTCCTCGTTATCTTCATGGAAATCACAGGGCAACGATGTAGCAAAAGTGACCTAGTACACATATATTCTGTGATTTCTGTGTATCAGTATCATCAGAACACACTATGCTTTATGAAGAGATACAAGTTTGAGGCTGAATATCATGATAAGGCATTTTCTTTTTTTTTCTTTTTTTTTTTTAGTTTTCAAGCTTCCTGACAAATCATACATACAGTTCAGTTTGTGGAAAATATCACAATTTAATATGGCAGAAAGAACATAAACATTATAAATTCAGAATTTCAACAGAGAAATCAAAAACAAGTTATGCATCATCTAAAAAAAAAAAAAGATACTGAAATGGAAAAGCTGCACAGGAGTAGCTATGCTGTGTAAAAAACAAAATATTATCGTAAAAAGTATTAAATCTGGTTCACGGTCACCATTTCTATCCTTGCACATGTCAGTTTTCTTTGTTGATTTAGATGAACACTTTAAATACCACTAAATGTTCACTGAATCTCTTTTTGTTGCTTTTTACCGTGTTGTTTAAATGAGACTAATACTGGTTCTTTCAAGACTTAGTTACTCAGTGATCTTTATAATAATGGGCAACAATGTCTAACAATAATTTGCTTTCTTTTTCTAGTGAGTAAGTTAAAGAGAGGGCTAGAGTCAGAGAAATAATGACCGAGTCTAAATAAGAGCAAATATCACGAGTAGCAGAACTAATAAGAGCAACTCTCTTCAGTGCTGAAGTCGCTGCTGAAGGAAAATGCTCAAAGTTACTAATCTTTATCAGTGATGTGTTTAAAATAAAGTCAGATAAAGCATAGAAATGTAAGAAGTGCTCAAAATGAAAACGACTTTTTAAACTCATCTAACAAACAATCAGGCTGAAACAGGGAGGAAGACAAAACAGAAAATGAGTACAATATGGAGTACAGAGTTGATCTGTTTTGTTCTTTTGACTTCCTGTATGTCCAAGAGGCAGAATGTGGAAATCTTAGCAATAATATCAAAACGTTAATGTAAGGCTCTATAATGTCTACAGAAGACGCGCTGAGGTTGTTGTTTTATCTAAAGACAGTTTGTAAATGTGAACTAATAATTTTGTCTCAGTAAAACTGTTTTACCAGTTTCTTCTCTACTGAGCAGTAAGTAAGTAAAGACCACTTATCTCTGGACAGCTAGAAAAAAAAAAAAATAAATGTTCAATGATATTCCCATTATAGTCCTAAGAGAGAATGTTGAATTGCCCCAAAAGAATCAGTTTTGTTCAGACAGGTGCATCAGGAATCAGCACTTTTATGTCTCACTTGAAAGTGCTGATTACATAAAAGAAACAATGCAAAAAAGGCTACGAAAAGCTATTAAAAATTATAAATGACACATCCAAGAGAGGCCAGTGTTACCTACAGATAAAGCAATCAGTAATCCCACATTCACGTGTCTCAACGTTACGCAGCTTGAATGCTGCAGAATATATTTACCTGAGCAACGGACACCCTGGGCAATGAGGCCCCACATGAAGTTGGCACAGTACTCGCACCAGTGTGGCCCACGGAAGGTGTGTACCTGTGGTCAGAAATTTCATTATGTTACTCAGTGACCAGTTTAAACTGGGGGCCTTCCTCTCTGACATGGTAGACTGTCAACCCAAAACCACACCGGATGGAACCCCTCACTGACTGGGAGCATGTGTGTGTGTGTGTGTGTGTACACGGGGCAGATTAAAGGATTTATTACAATGCGTCTGGCATCTGCTGCTGGGCAATTGGATACATGCAGGCAAGCGCAGGGGCAGGCCCGAAAGTCAAAATAACAGATGTACACCCTCCCTGCACACTTAGATCACAGATAAGATCATGAAAGGAGCCACAGGCAGCCCCACATGCACATACACACACCTACACACGCACATTGAATAGGTATCGGTGACCTAAGGAGTGCAGAGGTGCAAAAAGCATGTGGCAGGTGGGTGGAAGATCGCTTCAAAGGAGAAGTGAACAAAAAGGTGGCAGTCATTATAAACTGCCAGTAAGTGAAACCAAAGAAAGTAATGCCTAAAATGTTAAAGCACCAAAGGCAAAGTATCCTGTTATTGTCTTGACAGAAAAAAAAAAAAAAAAAGAAACGTGCAGCACTTCAACACTCTCCATATGTTGTCAGCAAATCGGAATCATGAACCAAAAACGCCTCTAAAAGCTTTCAAATCGATGTTAATCAAAGTTTTCTGCTGTTAATGGGTTGTAGTGTAGTGCATCCATTAGTTCCCCTCTGTGCATATGAGTGTCAGCTGGTTGGGTTCTCATGAAAATGGCTGCAGATACATTCTGGAGTCTGTGACAGGACAGGCAAACATCCAGCAAAAACATGCACAGCGGATCCCAGACGTGTACACAAACCGGTATAAGATAAAAAAAAAAAAAAAACCAAGACCAGGATAAATAATTTCTAACGTTCATATTTAATGTGACATATATCCAACAAATAATATAAAAAGTAAAATAAACAGGGTAAGATAACTTTGTTCCTTTAAACTAAAAGTTTGTTGAAATATAAAACGTTTGCCATCAAGTCTTCTTGATTTCAAACTTGCTACTATCAGTAAAATTTGATGGAGCTGAAATAAACTTCATCTGTCTCAGAAAGAGTTTCAAAACCCTTAATCATTAGCGTTATGAACGATTACGCTTTCTTTAGCTGGAGTCGTTTTTTTTTGCAGAGAGACTACAAACACCATACCCACTGATAAACATGGTGGTGGCAGCATGATGCTGGATGAGGGATACTTCTTCAAAAGGACTTTGTTTTTAGTGAACTGCTGGGTCAAAACACCAGTGAGTTTTGACTCCAAACCTTCTTATGTTTGTTGAAAGCTATTTTTTTCAGCACCGCTGTTGGTCTGATCATACATCCAAATCAGCATCGAGACTTGTTGACATCACCATACATTCAAATCAGCTACAGGATGACATCATCAGAGGAAAAGTGATGTTTTGGAAAAGCCATGGCCAGAGTAGTGGCCAGTATCTATAATACTGGGTCACTTCAAAGCGTCTGTGCACAAAGAAATGTCCTCGCAATTTGACAATTTGAGGACTTTTGCAAGGTAAAATGAACCGACGATATTATCAAGGTTAAGATGTGGCATGCTTATAAACCGATGATAAAGACACTGAATACACATGTAAAAACAACATTATTACACAATTTCTTCCACGATTGTCAGTTGAATTGTACCAGATATATTCACATTAAACATAAAAACAGCTTAATAACGAAAACCTATTTTAACAGGTTTTAAAAAGTCGTATGTCCTACGTATCCACAGGATTTCTTCACCAAAATTTTTAAATGTTGAAAAGTCTTTGTTATTTATATAGTAAAAAAAAAGTTAACTATTAGAATTTAAAATTATAAATAACTATTATGAAGCAGATAAAAAATAAAAAAAAAGTCATTTTGTTTCCTCTCACAAAAATTGCTGCTTACCTTGAAGTTGTGAATCTTTTCATAGGAGCTCAGCTTCTCAGGCGTGTCTTTCAAGGCACTCCGTCGCACCACAGGTGAGGAGATCTGTGGACAGGAGGCCAGCAGTTTAATAGGCTTCCACAGCAGATTTCCCTTGCACCCAATCTTGACTCCCAGAGCCAACGCCAGCAGCTCTTGACGCCTCCTCTCCTGTCTTTTAGCCATGCGAGCAATCAGCTCCCCTTCTAAGCCCCCTCTGCTTGCTTCAGCCTCCATGCTTGACTGCACTGGGTCCAGGAGACTGTCCAAGTCTTCTTAGGGGAGCTCTGGAAGAGGGGGTGGGTGTGTGTGTGTGTGAGTGCTGTGCAGCAGATGCTGCTGGCGACAGCCCAGCACACAGATACAAAGTACACCCCACTCTGCTCTGAACAGGAAGAGCTACTGATGACGGTTAGCACCGGAGCTGACTCTGCATCTGGTCTGAGCCCAGTGGCAGCGGAGAGCAAGACGAGCAGGAGGAACAGGATTGGAAGTGGGCGGCCTAAGGGCAGGAGCGTGCCTCAGACAATGGCTCTCATTCACACGCCCAGAAAGGGGAGAGAGAAAGGAGAGGGAACAGCGTCCGCCGGGTTTGGATAAGAGATGTCGAGAGTGAGGTGCTGTCGGGATCGCTTCGCACAGCTCAACAGTTCTCTAAAGAAGGATCAACAGTTCAGACCCAACCTCCGCCCCTCACCCCTCGCTTTTTAGGACAGAGCTCTTTCCCCATTAGAGGACTGGCTTCCGGCCACACGCCACCTCACTTCGCTGGAGTTAGGACTCCATCCGCATGGGGTTCTCAGTCAGCGCGGGGTCGCTTCTAAATGGGTCACTTTGGTTGCTCGAAGACAGACACCAGTTTTTCAAAGCCGGGTCCTTGTAACAAAAACAGATCTTGACCTCCAGCTATGTCCGTCTGCTGGTGGAATTCCCCACGCTGCCGTCCAGACAGGATCTCACAGACTGACTGCAGATTGCTCCTGCCTGTCATGGTCTGCAGTCTGACACAGTCTACACTTCCATACAATTAACTCAGATTGGAAAAGGGATTACAGCCATAATCCTTGCACAAGGAATAATCCAGTAGTACCCAAATCTGAGGAAAAGCCCAATTGGACGATTATTTGCACGTCTCCAGGCATGTAGTTTTTTTTTTCTCTCCAGTGCGGGGCGAGGGGGTTGCTGCTGTTGTCTATGTAAATTCGAAACACACAGAAAGCACCACAAATACACGTCCTCTAAGGGAGGTTTTCCCTAATTAAAATAAAAATGCACAAAGGAATTTTTTTGGTGGAAGCTTTTTAGTGAACACAGGATAAGTAAGAATTACTAGGTTGCAATAACAACACTCCTCATTGTGTGTGTTGTTACTGAGTGAAGATGACTCAAAGACATCTTAAGTGTCAGCGAGGTATTTAAGCTGAGCACTGAGACACAAGAAGCTATTTAAAAGGAAACCGTAATTTCTGACTTGTCAAGACATGTAGGCAGAAAGAGAGAGAGAGAGAGAGGCAGAGAGAGAGAGATTAATGAAAAAGTGAAGAATACACAGCAAAGTGGCTGTCTTATCCGTTTGAGCTTTCAACTTCTGTCACACTTGGATTTGAGAAAGTTGGCAGTCATTTGGAAATGTCACAGTTGAGATATGAATCTACATTCTGTGGAAAAACCCATGGAGACATTTGGTTTCGAGATGCTTGCCATGCAAATCGCTAACATAGGATGGTGAACACAGTTTAATATGTCAGCTATGTAATGCCTTCATCTATGGAAAGGTCTCGTAATAAAATGGTGACTAGAAGCTCGGTTTGATCCATCTGAAGTTTAGAGGGATTTTAATGCAAAACATTTGAAAACAACCATAATGAAATAGAAACTGATGGATTAAGCACAGAGACTAATTGATCATGTTTTTAATTTCACAATTTTGTCTTAAATTACCAAAAGATGCATTAGTCAGTCCAGAATTAATAATAACCATCACCCAATCTCCCAACTGTCTTCTTAGTCCAAAATATTTGAATCACTTTCAGTTAAAAAAAACACAATTATTTTTACTCCATTTTTTACCCAAATACCATCTGGCTTTCAACCTACCCACCTAGTATTAAAAAACAGAGTTTAAACTTTAAAAATACTTTGCTGCACTCTTTACATATGTTACTTTAAGCATTTTCCACCATTGTCCACTTGCTTCACCTACGCTAGTAAAGATTCATGGTTCACAAATTACAGGAAATACCAGATAGTTTTTCTAAGTATTTGGACACCTGGATCAATGAAAAAGTATCCATTAAAACCCATAGATAGTGTTTACATGACATGAAGGCAAAACAGTGGGTGTCTCAGAAACGCACATCAAACGCGGTTTCTAAGTGTGTGACATCATGTGAAAATCAAAATATTATTGTGAACCTCGACAATTCTGGTTCACTCCCCATTACAAAGTACAGATGCTTCAAGGTTCCACAATCATAAGTTGAAACAATGATATTGAAATATTAAAGATAAACTGTCAGCACAAAAAAGAAAATTGCA
>NW_015118129.1:8396-10235 GCF_001443285.1 Poecilia latipinna | reverse complement strand
GTAACACAATGAAAACACCGATGTTCTGACTAGTTTGTTTTGGTCTGTGGGCTGCAAACATGGCGCCGAGCGACGTAAACGTCATACGCTGTGACGTCAGCTCCAAAGCTCTATAGCAGGCGCGCTCAAGCCAGTCCTCCAAAGCAACCGTCCTGCAGCTTTCACATGATTCCCTGCTGCAGCACACCTGAATGTCTGGCCTGTTCAGAGCTGATCCCCATCTGTTGGGTCAGGAAGCATCTAAAGTTGCAGGACGGCTCTGGAGGACTGGACTGGAGCAGCGCTGAGCTACAGCAACAAAGGAAAGATTCAGCCTAAGACCCAGCTTTGATTTTGATAATCCACGTCCACTTATCAGGAAGAGAATATGCATATTAGCTATTTATTTGGAGCTAGCCAAATATTAAGTTTTGTAAACTAAAGAGGTAAATAAATAGTTAGCTTGCTAGCAAAATATTTGGTTTGTATTAGAAACCACATATTTTGCATTCTAATTAAATATTTAATTTGAAGGTGCATAAAATATTACTGAAAAATTAACCTCCATGTTCTTTTTTAAAATAATTTTTTACTCTAATTTGTGAAGAGGCTGCCTGTTAGCAAAATGGCTGTTGGGAAATGATCACAGGCATCAGAAGAGGCCCTCCAGGCTTGTTTTGAAGCAACTGATTGGATCGCCACCAGAGCAGAGAGATGCTTCCTGAATGACAAACCCTGGATCAGCAGGGACCTGAAGGAACCAAAGAGCCTTTTTAGAGACAGAAGAACAGGAAGAATCTGGAGGAGAAACTGCAGAGGAACCAAATCAGAGAATCAGGAAGGAAGAAGATCTCAGGCTGCAAGCAAAAGGAGGATCAGAGGATGGAAGCCTGAAGGAGCAAAAGAGCTGAAGACATTCAGACAGGTTCAGGGTCATCATCATCATCATCCCTCCTTCCTCTGACCCTCAGCTTCCTGTCAAACCTCTCATCTCCTAACTTCCTCCTCAGTCGTGGATCTTCTGCTTCCACGAGTTTGACTCCGACCAGATCAGGAGCTGCTGCTCCATTTGCCTCCTGAACCTTTTCTGGAAGTGAAGATGCAGCTGGAGAGACAGAACTGGAACCAGAACCAGGTCCAGATGGTGTCGGTCCTGAAAGCCTGAAGCTGCAGAGTGGTTCTGTGGGATTCTGTAGCATCTCTTCAACCTCAACCCAACACAACAGAAGGTTCTGTTGCTGTGGACGACATCCTGCCTGGTTCTGGTACCAGAGAAAACTCACCATCAGTCATCAATGACTATAGACCAGTTGCCATGACAACCCACATCATGAAGGTCCTGGAGAGACTCCTGTCGGCTCACCTGAACAAGCTCATCTCAGGACCCCCTACAGTTTGCTTATCGCCATAGAGACGGAGACGCCATCTTAACCTGCTTCATGAACCCATTTAACACATTTCAGCCTGATCTGCTCTGTGAGGAACAGCAGGAGACTCAGGTGGAGCCTCAACCCTCACCTGGATCCATGACACCTGATGACAGACCACAGGTAGAGACTGGAGGACCGAGCTGTGGCTCTGTTCTCTCTCCGTTCCTTTTCTCTCTCTACACTTCAGGCTTCCAGAATAAGTCTGACTCCTGTCATCTACAGAAACACTCAGATTACAGAAACACTCAGATTACAGAAACACTCAGATTACAGAAACACTCAGATTACAGAAACACTCAGATTAATCTGCAGTTGTTGGTTCATCAGAGACGACCAGAGGCTGAGTACAGAGAGCTGGTGGACCGCTTTGGGTCATGGAGGGAACAGTCAAATCATCTGAAATGTGAACAAAACAAAGGAGATGCTTGTT
>NW_015118129.1:0-5388 GCF_001443285.1 Poecilia latipinna | reverse complement strand
ATCTGCTCTGTGAGGAACAGCAGGAGACTCAGGTGGAGCCTCAACCCTCACCTGGATCCATGACACCTGATGACAGACCACAGGTAGAGACTGGAGGACCGAGCTGTGGCTCTGTTCTCTCTCTACACTTCAGGACTCCAGAATAAGTCTGACTCCTGTCATCTACAGAAACACTCAGATTACAGAAACACTCAGATTACAGAAACACTCAGATTAATCTGCAGTTGTTGGTTCATCAGAGACGACCAGAGGCTGAGTACAGAGAGCTGGTGGACTGCTTTGGGTCATGGAGGGAACAGTCAAATCATCTGAAATGTGAACAAAACAAAGGAGATGCTTGTTGGTTTCAGGAGGAACAGGGTCAAAGGTCAAACCCTATTTCCATCATTGGAGAAGAAGTGGAGGTGATGAGGAACATAAAAACCTGGATGTTCATCTGGACATGAGAGGAAGGAAGAGAAGATCCTTCAGGGTTTGGATCTGCTGTCAGAACCACCAGAACCATCGGAACCAGGAGCTAAAGAGGTTCAACAGCCTGAATAAGAAGGCAGGTTCTTTTCTGGTTCTGACTGTGGGTCCTCTGGTGATGATGATGCAAAGAAGGATTCTTCATAAAATCAATAAAGTTCTGCCGGAGCGTCTTCAGTCAGAGGCTTCTTCAGCGTTGCTGTAGCACAGACTGCTACAGGAGATCCTTCCTGCCAACAGCCATCAGGATCTTCAATAACTGAAGAATCTAAATAAATGATTTACAACATCTCATTTCCCTTCGTAATTAATAAAGTATTTGTGAATTTTACAAACGGCGCCATAAAACCAGAGAAACTCTCCAGAAGTTCGTTTCTCCTGATGTTCTGTTTGGGTCGAGATTATTTTATAGATTATTTATGTTTCCATCGGTTATTTCCTCAGATTGTCATCCGCTGTCGTTTCATTTCATTTTCATATTTTAATCGTTTCTCTTTTTATTTTTGTCATTCCGGTCCGTCGGTTTCGAAACTCTGACCTGGGATGTTCTGGTATGTTTGCGAGCATAAACCCAAATACACGAAGAAGAAAGCAGAAACCTGCTGCTGGCGCACATGTGCGCGCATGGGCGAGGCGTGTGCGTGTCCGCGGCGGGAGCGCGCCTCGTGCTGCTGATGCTGCGGATGATGAAGAGGAGGACGATGAAGAGCGATCAGAGCATGGATCCCAGCTGATCGATCTGAACTCTGAGGTTCTCTGGACCAGTTCTGCTCTCCGGACAGGGCCACGGACCACGTGACGCAGCCGTTGCAGGTGACCCAGGTAAGCTGGACCGGAACTCCCGCTAAAAGTCTGCGGGGTGAAGCGGCGCGGCGTGCGGGAGCCGAGCAGCACGAGGCAGGGTGGTTGTTATGGTGATGTTCGGCTCAGAGTCCGAACCGAACCGAACCGAGCTGAGGGAAGGACCCGGGTCAAGCTACACGGGGAAGTGGAGGGGTCCGCTGAGGTTCGGTTCTCTGGGTTCTACAGGAAGTGGCAGCTTCCGGTTCGGCGGCTGATCCAGATCCAGCTGCGGGAACAGAACAGAACCGGCAGGTGAGTCTGGGATTGCTGCTCTCTGATTGGCTCCGCTGAGGCATGCGCGTGCGCGACTCACGTGACACCAACTTGTGCTCGTCTTTGTGTTGACATGTGGAATCAGCTGATTGACGAAAACACACAAACTTTACCCAGAGTCAGCGAGAGCCAATCAGAGAGCAGCCTGGGGTCACATGGCCCAGCTGTCGTGAAGCCAGGGCGTAGAACCGGGTTCTGGTTCCGGTGGGCCAGTCATCTGGACGTCCTAACGGGGTAACCCGCAGGTTAGAAGAATAATATAATTATGGTATGGTTGTTGTGTATGACCGTCACCATGACAACAAGAACCTGGCTTCACCTCTTTCCTTTTATCAGCAGAAAACTAGAAGAACAAAACCTCGTCTGTCCTCTAGGGGCTCCACAGAGTCTCCGTTCTTTCAGTCCGGACAGTTCGGAGGACAAGTTCTAGCGTTTCTGCTCTTTTCTTCTTCTCTGTTATGTGTGCTGTACCACGCTGCCCCCAGAGGTTACTGCTGGTACTGCTCCGTTTGGATAGCCACATCTTGCTAACGTTCCCACTGAGCGGTACGGCTCAGTGTTTTTATGGTCCGGCATATTCAGGAGGACGTTTCCACCATCGGTTGGAGTCTCACTGAGCCCACAAACCCAAACGTGTAGGGTTTGCATCATGCTAGCACCACGACAAACTTGACGCGCTACCACGTCTTGTAATGTTTCTCCATCCTCAGTGGTTGGTGTTGTGTGACGACAGTAGCTCCACCCTAACCGGGCTGTACCTTGAGCTTTGGACCTACAACTAACAGGGGACCATGCATGGTGTGGCAGGGTCGGTTGTACAGGGAAACAGAACAGCGCTGTCCCATCACCAGATTGGAAGATATTCAGGTCTTCAGGTTGTGTAAACCGTTGTGGTTGGGATGGAGCAGAGTCCTGGCTTTACTTCCTCATGACTGTGGAGACCAGCAATCTTTGGGGTGAGTTACCGGAACCAGTGAGTGGAGGGGTTCATCCAAACTGGGTTTGATGGTAGAGGAGGCCGCCTCAGGCTGCTGTCCTATCGGCCGATGGCAGCGTATAAACTGCCAGGCTCAGAACCTCTGAGCCTGGCTCCATAGACACTGTTCCTCAGTGAGAAGCATCTTTTATCTCCAGAGACCATTCAAGTTGGACCTTGAAGGTTCCAGGAAGTACCAGGACCGACTGCCGTTCTCACGGTGGAAGTTTATTGGCTGATTCTAATCTCTGTTTAGGATGGAAACCCCTCCCACATCGCCTCTTCCAACCACCTGTTGATGGTTAAGGAACGCACCCAGTGAAGGAGTTCCAGGGTTCTGGGTCCATCCTTTCCTCTAACAGAACCGGAACAAAGCCCAGTTGGTACCAGAGGTTAGTTTTCGTTGCAGCTTAGTATTTCAATGTGTTATCTGTAAATGTTCCCCTCTGTTCTCCTTTACTTTAGATCTGTCAGTGTTGCTGAGCATAACCGAAAGCCGAAACCTGCTGCTGGCGCACATGTGATTCTGGTGGAGTCCGGGCCACCAGAACACAGACTTCAGTCATAGAACTGAAGTTCGGTTCATAGAACCTTGTTTCCTTACAGCAGATTGGAGAAAGTAACTTTCAATATTCAGTTCTCAAAGCAGCCATGAAACGCTCACCCCGACAATCCGATCCCCGTTTGGTACTGGTCCAGTTTGGGTCGTTACCTATTCAACTTTACTAGGCACCAAATGGAGGAAACGAGACCAGAACCTCTGGACCTGACAGACTGATCCTGACTCCAAGGAGAAGTTCTGTTTCCAGCTGGAGGTCCAAATGGATTTTCAGGTTTTAATCCATGTTCTGGTTAGTGACAGAACTGAGGAAGTCCACTTGGAGTCTGCCAGGATTGACTCTGAAGAAGGTTCTAGTTCTGTTGAACTGCACCGGTTCTGGTGGAGTCTGGGTCCAAACCCGACTTTGTGGATCTGCTTGGAACCACATCTGGTTCCAAGCAGGAACCAGATGTAGCATTGTAGCTAGCATTGAAAAGTTTCTGAGCACTTAGCCCTGATTTTTCCAGATAAATTCTGAAATTTACGTCTGTTAACTATCAGCTGAATAAAGTTCGGCGTCTGTGTTTCAGTTTTGGATATTGAGTTTTAGAGAAATATATTCATGCTCTTATTTTGAAGTCCTTTTACACAGCAGTTTCTTTTCCTTTCCTCATGCTCTCTGTATTTTTCCCCAATTATAACTTTATTTAAAACAACAAACAGGAACAAAAGTAGAGAACAAGATCTAAACATAATATCTAAAGACAAACATGAAACTGGTAGATGACAAACATCTGCTCTAAAATCTGAAAAATGTTTCAGGGTTAATCGTTTTGAACTGATCTTTAGTTCTATAGTGATCCCATAGTACGATACCTTCACCACTGTGCTTCAGTGTTCTGTGGTTTGGGTGCAGAATTCTGGACGGGTTTCTGGTTCCCAGACCCAGACAGAACCGTCTGTTCCTCACATGTTGCTCTGGTTCTGTGCAGAAGAACCAGGCTTTCCTGTCATGGATGCCAGTTCTGCTGGGTTCTTTTGGGCCCACGTTATTGTGAGCCCGGTTCTGCAGTTGGAACGTTGCTGCTCCAGATCAAGGCTCTGCGTGTGTAGCCGTCTGTTTTTCCCGGAGGACAGTAAACGCCTCGTGGCAGCGGCTCGGTGGGTTTGGTGCTGAGGCTGCCGCAGTGCCTCTGAGCCTGGAGCAGCAGCGCTGTGTGTGATGGATGTAGGTCAGGCTGATTCTCTGCTCAGCAACAGCACAGAGTCCCAGCAGCCAGTCCTGAGCTCTGATTGGCTGAGAGCTGCAGCCAGCCAGCCAATAACCTTTCACCCTCCGAGCTGAGTGTGTGTGTGTGTGTCTGTGTGTGTGTGTCTGCTCTGTGAGGCCGGTGTCTCCTCTGAGGTTCCTTCAGACCTTCAGTGACCCGTTTTCAGAACCAGGCTCTGGGTCAGTGAGCGGAATCTCTGAGGTTCTGCTGGGTTTGGACCGGGCCTAGACAGGTCTCTGGACTGATGAGAAACAATGATTATTATGAGGAGGTTCTGGTTCTGTCTGATGGGTTCTATTCAGAAGCAGCAGGTCCAGGCAGCTGGGTTCTGGTTGTTTAATCTGAAGCTCTTCTGGTTCCTGATGGTTCTGGTTCTGGTTCCAGTTGCAATGACACATCTCAAACGCATTTTTATCAGAACAGTTTTTTCTAATATTTTTTTGAATGTTAATTTAATTACAAAGTGACTGTTACCATGGCAACTTGATGTCAAACGCGGAAGAGCCCGCCCCCCTGCTTCCTGTGGGAGCCTAGACATGTAGAGCCATCCTGAGAAGACAAAAGACATTTAAAGACTAAATGTCATAATTATTATCTGCAAGTTTTTCTTTCACAAATGTTGTTTTCTTAAAGCCAAACCATCTTTTCCCACTTTTCACAAGGAACTCTGCCACCTCTTCTTATCTCTAAAATGCATGGACAAACAACAACATGCAGAACTGTATAATATGATAAACAATTTGAAACTGCTGGAAAACCGCTAATGGCTTGTTCTTTTTATTTTTGCTCTTTCGTCTCTTCTGTATGTATGGAGGCAGCCTGGCTCAGCTTTTTCAGGTGTGAGAACATCTGATACCATGTCTGTTGTATATGATGGTAATAAATAAATTTTCATTTAAAGAAAAATAATGAACAGATGCCTCACGGCCGCTCTTCTCTATTGTCGCTGACGAGATTTAGGGCGGCCATCTTGGAGAGGTCGACCACTCCACTCAGCGTTATGTGTTTAGCAGCAC
>NW_015118128.1:6545-10240 GCF_001443285.1 Poecilia latipinna | reverse complement strand
GTTGGTCTTTTATTTTTTTCTTTTATGGCAGAAATGGGCTTCCATACCTGACTCAGCTTTTACTGAGTCGAGTTATATAGAAATATGTTTCCAGCAGTGTTGTGTTCAAGACCACCTAACCCGAGACCAAGACCAAGACCAGCTACAGCTACATGACACAATAAAATGTAAAATATGATCAAAATTGCTTTTTGAAATAATCTGAAAGATCCATATTCCCATAAAAAACACCTAGATATTAAATACTTAATACATTTTACCAATATTAAATATTCCATTTCTGTGTTAAAATGCGTGATGGTCTCGTGCCATCCCTAAAAACATAACGCCCTGGGCATTTGCCTATATTGCTCATATAAGAAACCACCACTGTCTGCACCATTAAACATAGTAATTGAGGCAATGCCCTGACGGTAAATAACGCTCAACCATGAACACTGACCAAGGAGCAACAAGTAACCAAACAGAAGGCGCTCATCGTGACTGTTTTCACTCTCTATCCTAGTACATGAAGCCAGGTAGTCTGACACCATGGCAGACATTACAGCTGCCACTTTGAACAAAAACAATCAAAGAACAATATGCATTCTCTGCGTGCTCTTTCGTTCTTGTGTTTTAGTTATTTGTTAATTTAAATATCAACGTACATAATTAAATAAAATAATGATTGAGTGTACACAGAGCATTACAAGAACAAAGAACGGGTGTTCTGTCAGGTCAGATCGTCATACGCTTAGCACAAACTCACGGTGTTCTGTCAGATCAGCATACGTTGTCAGATAGTCGTACGCTTAGCTCAGACATGCATACGCTGTCATTACCATATGATTTTATTTAAATAGCAACATAGAATCATGACGTAGATCATTATTAACAGTTATTAACAGTTGTATGGCATCCAGACTTAGCGGTTAAGTGAGTTTTACACGGGTGTAACAGAAAAACGTTATTGGTTGGATTTTAATTGGTGCGTTTTGCATCCACTGAAAACAAAGATGTTAACAAATAAACTGGACAGTATGCTGCACGTTTAGTGGTATTTTCACAGTTACGGTCTCGACTGGTCTTGAAATAAAATGCCGAGTCCTCAGAGACCGAGACCATCAGAAAATGGTCTCAAGACCGGTATCGAGACCAAGACCAACTTCGAGTACCACAACACTGGTTTCCAGAAATAAAGCCGTGTGGTAAACCTAGAGGATCCGTCAGACTGGGAGGAGGCGGTGAAATCCTGGAGTTTAACCAGCAGCCCAGTTTATTTTAACACAGTTATAATAATATGTATTAAAATGAGAGCAGCAGCTGCTGAGTTTCCTGAAGAGCCTCTTAGACGACCTTTGACCTCAGGCCACAAAGTCCTCATGAGAAACAGCAGAAACCATGAAAATGTTCTTATGAGATTAAATGTGATGTAAAGTTAGAGGATCAGATTCCAGGAAACAGAACCAAATAAAATCATTTCATTTCTTCGTCCTGAATGCGATGAGCTCCATGACGGTCCTAAAACATTTGAAGTCATGAGCGTTCTGCGTTGGTTTAATGCTGACACGGCGGATTTCTGTAGATAAAATCAGTTTCTGCTCTGTGGTTGGAAAAGGTCCTGAAGCTGCTCCTCATTTTAGTTTCATGTTTTGGTCACTGACCTTTGACCTTGTCATCCTGACCATCCAATCAGATGCTTCGTTGGATAAACTATTTCAGAGCCACATATTAAAATTAATTTCGTCAGATCAGCTGATTTAGTTGTAGATTCAAAGCTCAGTTTTCATGTTTCAGTGTTTTTCAGTGTTTGTTGAAGAGATTCTAGAGTTTTCCACCCAACTAACTTTTCATCTGATTCATTTTAAAGTTTGGTGATTTAAAACACAATCTGCTGTAATTACATCTTCCATCCTGAAGGTGTCGCCCTAACACACCTTCATCTGTCTTCAGTTATTTAGGTTTACATGAAGTTCATGTGTATAAATGCCATCATCTGTGGATAGAAGTTTATTTATTACAGATGTTAAAACTCATCCGACTGTCTGGATCGATTATCTGAACCAAAGTTTGGCTCATCTCTGCTTCTCTGACTGTAAACCACTTCATGACTAAATGCTGAACCAAATATTAACTCAAGATTCATAAACAGTTATGTAACGTCAGGCTGATCATTCAAAGGCCAACCTGTCCAGGCTGACCTTTGACCTGCAGCCATGCAGAGTGAAAGACTTGGAGGAAAATGAACATTAAAAACAGACATGAAGAAATGAATCAAAGCTTTTTATTAAACAGTGAAGCTTTCAGCTCCTCCAGTTAAATGACAGAATCATCAATGTGGGACTCGTGTTAATATTAATATTAATGCTGACATGATTTATGGCAGTAACTGAACCCCGTAGCACTTTGATGATATTTCTGGTCATTTATTGACTTCAGGCTGAATGTTGGAACGTTTTCTGATCATTGATGCTGAGCTGCCAGATGCTGATGGGAGATTCTGCTGGTTGTTCACAGTGTTGAAGAATGTTTGGCAATCTGCTATGAAGTTTCCCTTTTCCTCCTCTGAGTTTAATACGGTAAACTCCTCTGCGATTTCAGCCATCTTAGTGAACTGAGCTTTCTCATCCTGACCCCCATCCTGCCACTCACTGATCGTTCTGTACTCTCTAACTAGAAGGTCTTTCAGATTATCCAGGTCTCCTCCTGCTGCGCCGCTGAATCCTCTCTGCGGTGTGTTCAGCCAGGTTCCCCCATCAGCCATGGTGATGTAGTTTGGGTCGAACCAGAACCTGGTAGCATCCATGCTCAGAGCCATGAGGGTCAAAGGAAACGTCCGGAAGTTTCTGGCAGATTCACTAATGACTGAAGCTGTGAAATACGTGGTGCACCAAGCTGCCCTCTTTGGAGATGGGATATGCGCAGGGTATCCAAGAAAAATATTTTTGAAATACTGGACACACTCTTTAGAGTTTTCTTCTTTTTCTTCTTCATTACCGTTTCCTTGAATCTCGGGTCTTATATCTCGGTAACTTTCCTTGTCCATTTGGTTTCTGATATTTTGTTGAATGTCATTAATAGCCTTTTGATATCTTTCATTGTTGCCCAGCCTCTTTCCAACAGGAAACACATAAAGACTTTCAGGATCGACTTCATAAATCCAGTTATTAACCATCAGATGTGTGATCTCATTCTTTTCATTCTTTGCAAAGTAACGGATGATGTTTCTGATGTCACTTCCTGTGTTGATTGCAAAACATTTTTTCAGAATGTTGGTTTTTCTATTATTATCATTTTCAAAGTGAATCACTGTCTTGGGGTTTCCATTGTTGTCTTTCTCTGTTGTTCGTTCTCCAATGATAACAGCTGCTGGGTTTGAACCTGCCTCACAGAGTTCCTGAGGATTTATTTCTGGTGGTTCTGGATGAAAGAATCCCCACGTCAGACTTTCAAGGATCCTGAAAGTTTCTATAATTTTATTACTTGGTTCACAAAGATCTGAAGCAACTTTCTCATAAACCTTTGGATCAATGAAGGTCTTTGGTTGTTCTTCGGGTTGTTTCTCTTTGTTGAGACGCTTGTTGTTGTTTCCGTGTTTGTCTCCATTCATCAGCAGCGCCGTCTGATTGGTGGGAACTTCCTGCCCGGTGCAGTTTCGGCGGTCGTCCCTCCTCCGGATCTCTCCGGTCCGGCCGACAGTCAGAACCAGCTTCTTG
>NW_015118128.1:0-3782 GCF_001443285.1 Poecilia latipinna | reverse complement strand
ATGGATACCTGCTTTGATATCTGGGTAATTTTTCTTTCCCATTTGGACTGAGATACTTTGCTTCACCTTGTTGATCAGCTTCTTTCCAACAGGATAAACATAAAGAGTTTGAGGATCAACTTCATAAATCCAGTTATTAACCATCAGGTATGTGATCTCTGTCTCTCCATCCTTTGCAAAGTGGCGGATGATGTTTCTGATGTCACTTCCTGATTTAATCAAATAACACTTTTTAAGAAGCTCTTTCACATCATCTTCTTTTGTCAACCAGTCAATTGCTCCATTTTTATCTCTTTTCCCAACAACATAGTTGTTCATGTTGAAATCGTTCAAGTCGGCTTTATCTGGTATTGGTTGGTTTGAGTGAAAGAATCCCCAACTAAGAGCTTCAAGATATTTAACATTTTGTTTTAATGTTTCAAATATTTTGTCCAAAACTTCAGGAGTTACAAAATGACTTGGTTTATCCGGCCAGCTGCTTCTGTACTTATCAAAACGTGAGTCAACTGATGAGTCTTCATTGTCTCCATTCCCCAGCAGCGCCGTCTGATTGGTGGGAACTTCCTGCCCGGTGCAGTTTCGGCGGTCGTCCCTCCTCCGGATCTCTCCGGTCGGGCCGACAGTCAGAACCAGCTTCTTGCTGTGATCTCCAGATCTCCACCGCGCTCCGTCCTGACTCAGGACGTCTCCCGTCTCCGCCACCTGGACGGCGGTCTCCCACAGGTGCAGCTCCGTCTCCAGGCCGGCTCGGTGCAGCGTCTGCAGCAGAGCTTGTGGGAAGCGGCGGTCCGATCCCGCGCCACAGGCCACCACCGCGGTGGTTTGGATCTTCTGGCCGATCCTGGAGCTGCTCTGGATGATCCTGGCCACGTCCTGGTAGCTGTACCCCGATATCCTCATCTCTCCTGAAGGCTCTCTGGCTCCGTGACCCACCAGAACCAGGCTGCTGCGTTCCGACAGAGGCGCCGCCTGACCTTTGACCTGCCGGACTCGGTGCCGGGGACGGACGGCGTGAAGCGAACTGACCGCTGGATGTTTGTGGAAGAGAGAAGCTGCAGCTGTTCTCACCACCTCATCGTCTGCTAGCATGACGATCTGCTGCTGGTCAAACTGGACCAGGGGGTCATCTGGGCTGGGGGCGGCTCTGGGGGTCCTGGGGGTTCTGGAGGTTCTGGGGGTTCTGGAAACCGGGTCGGCTTCATACAGTACTTGATCCATCTGAGGGTTCTGCTGGTCGGGTTCTGACCCACAGACTATCTGGTTGTAGAGCTTTCTGCTGACCGGGACACGATGCTGCGGTTCCGACCCGTTTTCCTGCCTGGTGTTTCTGTCTGATGGGTCGGTGCTGCGGGTCGGAACCAGAACTTCCTGTGTGGAGCAGGGAGAGACCTCTGCAGCGCTTTGCAGCCGGTCCGCCATCGTCTGCTGGTCAGAACCAACCAAGGAGGCGTCCAGAACCTGGAAACCAAACAAGCTCTGGTCAGAACACAGGAAGGTTCTGCTGCGGTTCTGGACGGGATAAACCATCAGGCAAAAACACAAAACATTTACATAAAATAATTAATAATATATTTATTTTTGTAAAAACTTACAGAAACATTCGTTGTGAATTTTGCTGCATAAACAAACTGGTTGTCGTTGTGCTGCAGCTGTTTGTTGATCAAACTGGAAGGAAAAGATAAAACATGATGGATTTACATGAATATATTAAAATACCTTGTTTTTAAGTTCTTTTTGTATTTTGTCTAAATTAAGGAAAATTATCCTTTAAAATGGGAAGATCATAAACTATATTTGCTGCCACCTACAGGAATTTGACAGTCATAGCAGGTTCAGTGTAAATAAACTGTTTTATAAATTATTGTCGTACAGAAACAGGATTAATATGAAACTGAGAGAATAAGAACAGCTGATAAAAACAATCAGAACACGTTTACCTGTCATGTTTCTATAATTTAAACTCTGAGATTAAGTTTTATTAATATTCTCTAATTCCACACGTAAAATGTTTGTTTTCTATTCTAAATAGTAAAAGCTGACATAATGAATGAGGCAAATGGAAAATGTAAATAAAGTGCTGAACGTCTTAACGACTGGAACAGGAAGTGCAGCTAGCTTAGCAGCTGCTACCGAAGAGAAGGTCAGAGGTCACTTGTGTTTCTTTGGTTCTGACTGATCCAAAGTGTTGGAATAAATAATTCTGTTTTCCTCTTTCTCTTCTAGTGTGTGTGTGTGTGTGTGTACATGGATGCACACACAGCTCAGGTTAGAGGAAGTGACACATTCAGACAGAAGCTGTTGTCAGGCGCCATCTTGCTGTGTTTTCCCATAAGCAGACATGGTGATGGACCAGTTCTTCTGCATTTTGGTCTAAATAAATGGATGATTTTAACTCTGATTCTTCTGAACCTTTAAGAATCTCACTGGAGAAACAATAATCTCCACAAAAGTCACACAAAGCAGCTTTCAGATGGAGAGACATTAATGTGGTCGTTATTATAAACTCAGATCATTAGGCACCATTAACATCCCATAATAATCCACCAACATCTCTGGCTAACAACCAAGCTAATCCTTTCAAAGTAAAACATTCGGACTGACTTCCTCTCACTCTTCATCTCATCAGATTAAAACTGGAACTAAGACTCGAGTCCAAGTCTCCAGTCTGAGCAACGAGTTTCAGTGCAAAGTCTTGATTTTTGTGACTTGAATGCAACTGGAGAAGCTTGAACCCCCATGTTGTTAGCATTTGCTAACATTTGGTTACCACACCTTGGTGATTCTCCCTGCCTGCATGCCTATGTGGGCCCCATCTGGGGAAAGGGAGGCCCCATGTGGGACCCATCTGGTCTGCCCTTCTTTTCCTCATATGGGGCCCACCTGGGCATGCTGGCGGGGTATAATACAGATTTCTGGTCAAAATAATCATAAAAAATTCTCAAATATCATTTATAGCTTGAATAACCTGTTTCTGTTCTGAGTCCCAATTGATTATGGTTCTGATTAATATTTGGTTCAGCACAGGAACAGAACCTGATCAGAACCAGACCTCCTGCTCATAGATGTTGTTTCTAGGAGTTCTATTGATCTTTATGAGTGAATAACATCAGCTAGTGTTAGCTCCTCCTACCTGATGAATGATGTTAGCTAGCATTAGCTCCTCCTACCTGACTGAATTTTAGCTAGCGTTACCTCCTCCTACCTGACTAAATGTTAGCTAGCGTTAGCTCCTCCTACCTGATGAATGATGTTAGCTAGCATTAGCTCCTCCTACCTGACTGAATTTTAGCTAGCGTTAGCTCCTCCTACCTGACTAAATGTTAGCTAGACTTAGCTCCTCCTACCTGATGAATGATGTTAGCTAGCATTAGCTCCTCCTACCTGACTGAATGTTAGCTAGCGTTAGCTCCTCCTACCTGACTGAATGTTAGCTAGAGTTAGCTCCTCCTACCTGATGAATGATGTTAGCTAGCATTAGCTCCTCCTACCTGATGAATGATGTTAGCTAGCGTTAGCTCCTCCTACCTGACTGAATGTTAGCTAGAGTTAGCTCCTCCTACCTGATGAATGATGTTAGCTAGCATTAGCTCCTCCTACCTGAGTGAATGTTAGCTAGAGTTAGCTCCTCCTACCTGAGTGAATGTTAGCTAGAGTTAGCTCCTCCTACCTGATGAATGATGTTAGCTAGCATTAGCTCCTCCTACCTGAGTGAATGTTAGCTAGCGTTAGCTCCTCCTACCTGATGAATGATGTTAGCTAGCATTAGCTCCTCCTACCTGATG
>NW_015118127.1:9713-10244 GCF_001443285.1 Poecilia latipinna | reverse complement strand
GAAATGAATGCAGGAGGGAACAAAATGGCCGCATAAACCGGGAAAGGCACGACCTGACCCGAACAATGGAAAAGCTTGACCAGATGCAACCCCTCATGTCAGACTCACCCCCAGCCATCTTGCTCCCTTGTTGGCCGCCTGTTGAATCTGAACCCTCTTCAGTGTCACATTGTAGACGGCTCCTTCCTCTACTTCCTCCCCCCAGTCCTGCACCGAGCTCTGAAAAGAAGAGGAAAAATATTACTGAACCTCTTGCAGGAGAGGAGCGAGCTCACGTTGAGGATGAAGAGATAAAACAGCTTCCAGTAAGCAGCAGCAGCAGCAGCAGCAGCCTCACTTGCACAAATGTCAATGTGATGACTTTAAAAAAAAAAACAAAAAAAAAAAAACAGGAGTTGAGTTTTTAGAGACTGGTGCAGGAAAAAGAAGCAGAAGGTTGAACACACACTCATACACAAAGAAAAACACAACCACAGCATTAAGTGAAACGAAGTAGGGAGAGGAGTGCAGTAAAACATAAAGAAGGACCAA
>NW_015118127.1:0-2500 GCF_001443285.1 Poecilia latipinna | reverse complement strand
TCCCGAGCATATGCACCCCTCTTCCTCCTCCCCTAAACCACCAACTCTATAACCTAACCCAACTCTCTCCCCCTGCTTTCTAAACCGCACATAACACAGCACAGACTGAAAAACTAATACTATTTTTTTTTCTTGTTTGTTTTGTTTTGTTTTTACCATTTTAGTTTTCCAGGCAAACTTCATGGTTAGCGTTTCTTTCATGGTCCGGGGACAGCATCAGCGCTCCAGAATAATCCAATCAGGTGGGTAAAAAAAGAAAAAAGAAAAGAAAACGCGCTCCTTTTTTCAAAATAAAGATCCTTTAAAAGTATTTATATTCCTCCACACGTTTCTCTCTAAAGTCAGACTCCTGCTTCTCTGGTCTGTCAGCAAGCACTCCCTTCTTCCACTGAATGACCGACCTCCTCCTCCTGCTCTACTCACAACAGTCCCATTTAAACTCCTCCTCCTCCTTTCTTTTTCTTTTTTTTTTTTTGTCTGACTTTCATCAGACTGACAACAATGTGCGCACTCGGTCGGAGCTGTGGTTTCTGTTTGCGCAATTTCACTGAAAACGTAAAAACCTTTTTTTTTTTTTGCGAGTTAGAAGGAAATGCTCATCTCCAATCATTTGGATTGGATTTTCTCTATCTATTTATTTTTCGAAAAGAAGAGATGCTTAGAGAATAAGGGGCAAAAAGTAAAAAAAAAATAATAATAATAATAACTATTTCAATCAGTAAAACCTTTGCAATATTTCATTGCTGTTGGATGCTGAACATGGATCATGGAACAAAAGTAGTTGCAAGATAAACAAAACATAATTAAAAATAAACTTTTTCACATAATATAGTCTATGTCAGATGATGCTCAAGTTGTAATGAACATTTACTGTAATTATCTCTGACAATGCCTTTATTTGTTGTCATTAAGACACCCATACCACAAAATAAGTCTGGAAAACTTTTCATGCTATAGCTGCTAATTTATAGTCTATCTAGAGTTAAAAAATAGCTGCAGATCCTGGTTAATAAGACATTATTCGTAACGTTTTGCCTGTTGAAGTAATGGTTCAATCGACCAACTCCTCAGTTTAGGTTGACGTTTCTAACACAAATGGTGTAAAATAATCTACATATAGCTTATTATCTTCCGGCCCAACAGCCGCCTTGTGTGTGAAACATCTGCAGACCCTTGGCCCCTGCGTGGGACAATACAAGGAAAGCGGCGGATGCCGTCACTGGTACTGTGCATTGTCGATGGCGGCAGAGGAGAATGGGCTTAGTGTGTCAGAACGGGCAGTTCTGTTCCACTGTGAATGTGTCTCCACACGTACTCAAACGGCCCACTTGTGTGAATAAACTGGAAGACGTGAATCAAGCTCTGAGCTTGTGAGGGGTCTTTTTGTATCGCAAACATGAAGCGAATGTGAGCAAGTAGACCCATAAATTTATTATGAGCTGATAAATGACAAAGGAAAATTCCTGGGGAGGTGGGGGGAGGGAAGAAACAGTTTTTGTTCCTGTTGCTTAAGTTTCCAAAATTAGACTTCATATTTTAAAGTATTGAACTACCGAGGCACTTTTAATTCACCATGTGTCTATATCAAGTTTCCTGTGTGGCAAAAAAGCTGACTCACACCCAATCAAGTTTTGACAGATTGATCTGAGGTTGTGAATGCTTGAATTACATTATGATGTATTGTCTATAATTTTAATATAAGACTGGAATACCCTCCTATCTTGACCTTCGTCACATCACTACACAACCAAAACGTCACACTCAGCGTCAGCGCCCATCAGCCATCTACGTACCCGCGAGGTTGCCCAGCTGTACTCCCAAGCAGCTTGACTCAAAGGTCACCGAGAGGCCAGGGAAGCCTGCTGTACATCTCCGTCAGTCGTTCTCCATGTGCGGTATCAACCAGCATCAGTTTCTCTTCTCGCTGGTCCTCGTTGCGCTGCGAGCGAATCTGGCCCGTGTCCAATTCCCAGGCCAAGTTGCCCCCGGTGTCCGCGCGGGTCTGGGGAACTCTGGGAAGCCCAGAGGGGCAGTGGGAAGGTTGCGACCCCAGAAGACCTTCGGCCCAGTCCCAGGGGTTAGGAGTGTCGGTCTCACAGCGGGACTAAATGTCACATGTCCACAGAAAAACGAGACACTGGACAAATGTGACGGCTGCAACTGTGTCTGATGGATGACCGCATCCTTCAACGTGGGAACAACACACAACCTTTTCTCCTCAGGTTCATGACGCTCTGTATAGGACTGCTGCAGTCAGATTTTAGGACATTATTATTGCTTTTGTCATTATTATGAAATTGCTATTGTTGGGTAAAGGATTGAATTAATATTTTACATGCAACTTACAGAAATCTGCTTGGCAGCTGCTGCTCAAACCAGGAGCACACAGCAAATTCGGAAGTGTCAGATTTCAGTGCAAGTGTTGTATGTTAAAAATACAGTGTTAATCAGTGATTCTTGAGAATAGGGGCAAAACAGGTCCTATGGATAAAGCACAAAA
>NW_015118126.1:5900-10246 GCF_001443285.1 Poecilia latipinna | reverse complement strand
GGCCAGGGAAGATCCTCAGTCACACCAGGTTGTGGTCCTTTGTTATCCAATGAGGTCATCAGCTGGTCGGCGTACTGGAACAGAGTCTGTCACCTATCTAGAGCTCCTTAATGTATTTTAAAATAAAATAAGTAATTCCTTCCAATTTGAATTAATGTTTTATTTACACTGATTTATTAATTAATACTCTAATTATTCTTTATTGTTTCAAGTCATATATTGTTCTTGTTATCAGATCTTATTTTAATAGTTACTTCATTGTATTATCAGGAAGGAAAAGATTTTGTGGTAGCTTTTAGTTTTATTTATTTCTCTTTAAAACTTTATTCCTAATTATCATTTATTTCCTTATATTAAGTCTCTTCCAGTATTTTTCCTTTTGTATTATAACTCAGTAAGCTTCGAATTTTAAGAAGCTTCTCCTTTAGAGCTGTATTTTGTCAATCTTTTGACCCTCTTTTTATAAAAGGCCTACATGAGGAATAAATGTTTTCCCATTGTGTTGAACCCAAACCTTAACCATATTTTAGAAGCAGTTCCATAATTGTTAATTTTAAATCTCCAAATTAGACCAATTTAGTTTCAATCATCATATTTTCTATTTTAAAACCTTAAAGACTGATCAGCATATTTTACAAGAATAAAGTTAACCGTGTCACTAAATATCAGAAATGACTTATTTTATTCCAATCATAGTTTTAAATCCCAAAATTTCAACCATTTTTACCTTTGATCCATTTATTCTTTTGAAAAGCTATTTGTAAAATATTTAATTGGATAATGAATTACCCTTTTTATATTGTTTATCAATTATCAATGCCTTTTCAGTTTTGGGGTGTGATTCGATACAGCTAAGTTTATTAAATGATGTAAATATTTAGTTTAGACCTTCCTGGATGTCTTACTTAAAAAACTTATTTTCAATCATATGAATAGAGATTCAACAATCCAACAATCACCTTCCCAGTTTTAAGAAACACCGTTTATATAAATTATTTGATAGGTAATATTAAGTTTAGTGTATTCAATTTATAAATTTTAGTTATTCCATATCTAAATAGTTAACTCGTATTTAATGAATTTTTATTTAACTTCAATAACCTCTTTTGCCAAGAAGTAAAGAGAGCTCCAAACTACAAATTTGCTTATTAGATCAATTCCATTCATTTCCCCCTGTTTCTATAACAGAACATAAATGTTCTGTCATAGAAAACAATAAAAATCCCATACAACTCATTGAGATGAGATGAGATTATATACACCCAACTGTATATAATCAAAGTCAGCAGTGATGCAGAAATCTATCAACAATTTTAAATGTAAATAAAATGACATAGATCATGTTTTAAAGCTGTTCAATTTTAGATGATCAATTCTAATTTAGTAGAAGCTTCTATATCACATACACCATATTTTAGTCAAGCAGGAAGGCAATATGACTACATTAAAGAAATCCATAATTCACTATTGTTGAATGAAAAAGTCAAAATTATTAACTAACTAATTTACAATTAACCGTATCCAAAAATTTACCAGGAATTAGGATCTACTTCTCCTTCTCCCCCTGTTGATATAATAAAATTATCATTTTGAAAACAATTTTGAATCTATGTTACTGTTATAATTTGCTGAAAAACTAAAATATTGTAACATGTTCCACCATTTCTCCAAATCACCCATCTAGTATTCAAAATAGACTGGGATGTTTTAAATTGCAAAGTTCTATCAGTAATCTCTTATCTTTATAATATCCCCCTGTGTTTTTCTTATTTCAAAAAGAAAAACAATTTAGAGGTGGAAAACCAAAATAGGAGACTTTCCCCCATTATGCTAAAATTTCAACATGTCCAATCAGTTATCCATGTGAAATATAAACCAATTTAATTTAGTTAGAAGTTAGGTTAGTTTGTTAGTGTTGTTAGTCAAAGTGGATGAGACAGTTTCCTAAGTACTACATTTATATGTTTTAAGCCAAGGCCGAATTCTCGTTTCGTATTAATTCTACTGCACAAGCAGATGATTCAGCTTTAACCAGATCGTGATACCAAAATATGTAATCATCACCTTCAAAATTCTCCGTAAAGCAGTAACAAGTAAATTTATGAAACAAAACCTTTACTTTCCCTAAATAGTTTAAAATAAGAAAAATATCACACAGCTACTCACTAAAGTGACGTCAAATTTACATAGCGCTTCCTGAAAATCCATCAATGGCCATCTGCATACACATTCACTCTCATTCACACTCAAGCAGACTCTTCAACACCCCATTGTAAGAAAGATGCAGGATGTTACCCCAGATCAAGCTGACCAAACAAATTGAGGTGTGATCTGCCCCCAACACTCTCATGAGAGCAGGAAGATGACCCCATTCTCAGTATTCGAAGGCATCTGTATATTAGTTGACCCATAATGTAAGAAATATACTCCCAATTCTCCTCGGTGACATTGGGCAAACACATGAAGTAGTGTAATTCACCTACAGCAACTGAAAAGATCCCCATGTTCACCTGTAATTTGTTTGTCACACTCCAATATGTAAAGTAAAGATATTTGTGAACCATAAAGTTAAGACTTCCCAATTCGTACTGATTCCAACTTCCAAACACATATTTCCCCAAATTTCAAACCAAACTTTGTCCTGTTCAAAGTCTTAAACACAAGTATTATAACAGCATGGTTGAAAGAAACATAATTATCCAGTAGTTCTAATGTTGTTCAGTTTTGAGTGAACCTATTGCAAAAACTCCATTTTAAACACACAACTGTATTTCATGATAGCCCACCGTTATTAAATGGCTACCTTGACCCCCTGTAGGAAAATCCCAAAAACCGTTCATGTGATCATGTAATATGCAAAATGGGCTGCACACGAAGATCATCCTACAAGAAACAAAGTCATTCATTAGTGTTTCAACATGTCCTACATTACCAGTGTAGAAAACACTGTCAAGCAGAAAAACATCAGCCATATCTTCTCAGTTTACTTTCCTTGTTCAATCAGTGAGGGTGTTCCATCCCACTGGATGGAACACCCTCACTGATTCAGGAAACCTAGAAATTAAAGTCATTGTAAATGTTACAATATTATAAAGAAACAAGCAATGACATCATTCCAGTGCTCCAGCCTGGAAGTGATACCACACATTTCCCCCACTGAGAAAGTAAAAACGTATATAAATCCGTTATTATGTACTTTTCATTTCAACATAAAACACAGTTCCAAAAGAACTCCCAAAATGCAAATGGAGTGGTCAATCAGGCCCCCTGCTCTGTGACACAAAACCTATAAAACCTGTAACCAAAATAGAGAAGAAATCTCTGTCCCTCAGAAGCATGAGTTAACAGAAACACAGCAACATAACATCCAGCAAAACAGACAAACACATAAGACACAAATCTCTCCTGCACAATCTCAACACAACTCAGACAGAGACAGACAGCAGCGCGCAGTGAAACATAAAATGGCGGACAGACAGACACAAAATCAGCAATAGATCAACCCGCAGCCAAGCACGCACACAAACACAGATACGCAGACGACGTCGTAGTTCAGCCAAGAAAAGACAGAAAAGAAAAGAAAATGTCAGGCGCCGGCTAAAAGAATGTATGACTCCCAAAATTAAATAATATGTCTCAGTCCTTTAAGGTGATTCAACCTGTACTAAATTAATTATTCTCAGTCCTTTATGCTCTTTGGCAACTCGATTCAGAGTCCCAGAGTAGGGTGATTCAACCCGCTTCAGACACAATCAAAAACAATTAACTGTAAACACACAAAAAGGTTAGTGAGACGCACAAAGACACAAAAACAGCAAACTCATTCAGACGAAAGAAATCCCTACGGACACCGGTGTCATAAAATAACAAACATGTGGGCCTCACTCTTGTCCCTTCGTAACGCTAATCGTCACAGGTGGATTACACACCCAAAATTGTTCCAGTCCTTCCGAGTCGAGTGCAGAACTCGAGGGGGACCGACCCTTCAATTTAATGTACTCTTCGAACCACAACGAAGCAGTACAACCAGTGCCAAATCCGAACAACACTCGGCCAAATCTGAACATGTCCCTTTAGAGTGGATCAAACTCTCAGGCTGATACAAGCCTGTTCCTACAATATCAGTCCTTTTACTCCTGGCAACTCGATTCAGAGTCCCAGATTAGGGTGATTCAACCCGCTTCAGTCCTTTTACTCCTGGGAACTCGATTCAGAGTCCCAGAGTAGGGTGATTCAACCCGCTTTAGTCCTTTTACTCCTGGAGTAGGGTGATTCAACCCGCACTAAGATCCAAAAAAGAAAAATCACACAATCGTTTCTCTGCAATCAAACCAAAGATCCGGTCG
>NW_015118126.1:0-1068 GCF_001443285.1 Poecilia latipinna | reverse complement strand
TTATGGCAAATCGGACATTAAGCGCATGAAACTCTTTTTTCCGATAACATTGAATGCATTACAATGTAACCTGACACCCACTGCCTGAGTAGCGGGAAGCGTGAGAGAAGGACAGAGCGACAGCAGCATTGTCCATTGAGTCAGGAATATCGGTGGTCAGGAAACTACTACAACCATGCAAAGAATCATAACAATCAGATTTCACAGGTCAGGAAAACGTTTTAATTTAAAGAAAACATTGAACAAGTGAGCAAGTTATACTAGCCTAACTGCTGCTGGCCTGCAATTGACATTGATAACCTTAGCATGTGCTGCGCAGTTCGGTGTGTTTTGGTTCCGTTAGCACTAAACAACCCGCCCACCATGTCATTTGTAGAGCAGCTGTTTAAATCAGTTAATCAACCACCGCGGTAATCAGACGAAAACTTATTAATAATCACAATATAGACATTAAGCCTGACAATATAATGTAACAGACTCGATGTTCTGTTTTAGTGTTTTTGCTACTTTTTTGTGTGGGAAATGTTTGCGTTTTGGTGTTGATTCCCCTGATCGGTAATCTCTGCTCTATCTGCTCTTTGACCTGCTGTTTGTCGGTTGCCATGGCAACGGGTCGTGCGTAATACATAACGAGAAAAGGCGGAATAGAAGTTGTTGGAGCTATTTTTTCTTTATTTCTTTATCCATTTGAATTTTGTTACTTTATTCTTAAATGTATATTTTTTTGTATTATTTACAGAGTTTATTTGTAGGTTGATAATTGTTAATTTTATTTATTTTTTGTTTAATTATTTTTCTTATTTATTTTCTAAATTTAGACAGGAAGTAATGTGGGTCAGTCCACTTTCTATGAGTGTAGGGGTTCTGGTGAAGGACCAGCAGGCATTTGGGTTTGGGGCCGATGGTTTTTTACCAGAGCAAGAGTGGTAGCATGACAACAAATGGAAGTTTGAACTCTGTAATTGTTTGGTTAAAGATGAAAATAAATCACCAAGAACAATCAATAAGTTTGGACATTGAACCTTCTTTTACCTGTGTCGAGAAACATGACCCCAGTGCCTTAGTAGT
>NW_015118125.1:6137-10265 GCF_001443285.1 Poecilia latipinna | reverse complement strand
ATCGGCCCTCATGGGTGATCGGTATCGGGAGGAAAAAACCTGATCGGCACATCTCTAGTAAGCACTTGAATGAGGCTAAAAGAGATAGAGGAAAAGATGGAGTCTACGACAGTCACATTAAATTTGCTGTGTTTATGCATTTTGACGTGCTTAATTCCCGAGGTAATTTCAAGTCGCAGCACACAAACTTTCCCCTTCTCTCTCACAGCGTTATAGGTCCTCACCACTTCGCTTAGGATTTGCTGCTGAGCACATGCGCAGTGTGAAGGAAAGAGGAGATAACCTGCACACGCAGGCTGAGAAGTGAGATACAGGTGATCGGTTTGTGTGATTGGCGATGACTGATCATACTTTGGCATACCTCTAAAATACCTAAAAAATTATAAACAGGTAAGTAAGAACGCACTGACTTAAATAAAATATTCTCAAAAGGACAAGATTTTAAAAAAAGAAGAGAAAATGAAAGAATGTAAAAATAAATTTTGGAAACTTACAGTAACAAGAACAAAACCGTTTTAGTACCACGTAGATTTACACTCAGGGACCAAATACTGGCAACTAGATAAGAAGTTTCAATAAGTCTACACAGCTGTTATCATTTTATTTTTTTATTAATGGTCTTATAACAATATAATAATAATAATAATAATAATAATAATAATAATAATAATAGATTTTATTTGTAATGCCCTTTATATTTTTAGATCTCAAAGGGCCAATAATAAAGCACTCAGAGGTAAAGTTCCTCAAATGAATTGGCTTTTCAATAGTATTGTAATTAACTGAATTGGTCTGTATTATTATTTTTATTATTTGTTTAATGTTTTATTTCACATTCCATTTCTAATCATTGTAAATCTGATCCCTGTTTGACTCAACTGACTCATGAAATATTAAGGATTATGATCACTGATCAGCACAAAATAATAATCAATGATCTTCTGATAATACAGATTATTAACTGCTGTCACATAAACACATTTCCTTGGAGTAGACTACAGATAATTGTTGTTCTGGAAGGCATGAATAACTGTTTCCATCAATGTTTTTTCTCCACATTTTGAAGTAGGATAGGTTAATGGAAATAACTCCCTAAATTTTGCAAAAACATCTTTATGCTTGCTTCAGGTGGATGTTGGCTTTTCCAAAAGAGTTGAGGTGCAAAACTCAACTGATAAATAAGTTCTGCCTTAACAGTGGCACAAAACTTTTCTGAGATGTGTGGCACCTGCTACTTTGCAACCTGTACTTTGTTTATTGCAGCCTGTGACGGAGGAGCCGTCACGAGCCGGGACTTAATTATGAGTCCGTGTCAACATGCGTACATATATACATAAACCTACACAATCGCTAACCAACTTCTGTTCCAGCTTAGACTGACGCCGTTCATCGTGGGTACACACGCGGTGCTCCTGCTTCAGTTAGCATCCATCCTAACCTGTTTTCACTTCCAAACGTTTTACTGGTTTTGTTTTCAAGCAGGGTTATTTCCGGGTGTGGCGCGCCAGGAGTCAGGTGATGACGTAGTGACGTCATCGGAACATACTGAGTGTTCTCTATTACATGATTAACTTGATTATTGTATTTTTGATTACAAGTTTATTTTTTCTCTTTATTATTATTATTATTATTATTATTATTATTATTATTATTATTATTATTTTGTACCCTTTATTATTTTGTACCCTTTAAGAGTTTATTTGAGTTAGAAGTAATTGTTTAATTGTTTTTGTTTGCTTGTTTGGTCTTCCTGTGGGCGGAGCCTGTGGCTTTAAAAGCACGGCTCTGCAGTCTGTGGCTGGACTCCTGCCATGTCACAGTGAAGGTGATGGACTCTTTCCTTAAAGATACTGCTGTTTGTTTTGACTTATCTGGTCGTCCTTGTATATATTTTTGCACCTGCCATCTTGACCACTTAAAGAGCTAAATAAATTTCACCAAAGTGAACTCTGGCCTTGGGCAGTCATATTTCTGTTTGTCCAAGTCATATGAGAACCCCGTCACACAGCCACACATAGCATTAACAGGCATTTATCGCATTGTTTAACTTGAAAAACTTTTCATCAGGGGAAGAAATTTGATACATTTCAGTTAATGATGTCAAATAAAAACAAAACTGACTGTATTATTGGAATTGTTGTTTTTACCATTTTCTCCATTGTTTGAGCATAAAGATCAGTAAATATGATTGGATGCAGTTACTGTGTGCAGTTTAGTATTATAAATCATACTTCTTTAAGTAAATATGATCTTTAAGTTCTGAAAAAGCGAGTGTCACATGGCATGGGAATGATTTTCAAGAGCAGTATTTGCGTTTGTGGACTATAAATGCTGTACCATGCACATATAACATGGTACAGCATGCTATAAATTAGGCAGTCAAACAAATGCCTAGAAAAAGAAGCAATAAGGCTGTAAGTATTTTGTTCACATAATTTTTATCGTTATTACAATAGTACCACAAAATATTGCAATAAAATTCTAAGTCCATATTGTCCACCCCTACTTAGGGGCTGGACCAATCCTTTTTTTTTTTTACTTCTGATTCAATATCTGAGGTTTAGTATTATCCGATCCAACACAGAAAAGCAGTGCAGAACTGACTTAAAATGTTTCTTTTTCTAAATACAGGAATAAAAGTACAGTAAGACAAATTTATTTTATAATTCTGCACCAGCATAGCACACTTAAATACGCCAAAACTTCACAAGCTTGGTCAAACATGTAGAAACAGCAGAATTGTTTTGTTCAGTATGACAGTCAATGTAAAATTAAAAAAAACAACTGACAAAAAAAAATAGGTAGACTGCCTTGGTCAAACATGTAAAATAAAAAATAAACTGCAGCAAATCTTCTTTGAAATGGTTCAGAAAGTGGAATTAGGAATTCTGAATATAATGTAAGACAAATGATAAAAGATGACGTCGCTTAGAGCAAAAATCATAGAATTAGATTGAATAGATCTGCCCATATGGATGGGCATATTGTCACTGATTCTTGGTTTAGATTTCTTTTCAGTATCAGAACTGATACAGGTAAGACTGGATCAGTGCATCAACATCTGATTGCCTGGCTGATTTTGCAAAGTTTTATAAGTTTGCTCAAAATTCCCTTTACAATTTGATGGAAACCAAATCAATTCAATTAAGTGTGCTTCTATATCATAAAGTTGTTAGAGGAGAGATTTCTCACCATAGGTGCAGCAGCAATCAGCATGACACAGCAGGTTGACGCTCTCCCCCCAGTGAAGTCAGACACCAGGCCGGCCATGATGCCTCCTGTGGACACAAAGGAGGCATCTGAACTGATACAAAGGATTAATTTGACTGTCTTTACATTCTTGGACAGCAAAAAAGTATAATACCAAAAGGTGTTTTTAACTGCCCAATCAAAACCTACCAAGGATCCCTCCTACATCAAATAACGTTGACATGTCTCCTGCTTCTTTTGCTTGAAAATGTGCTGAGAAAAAAACAAAGAATTTACACATTAAACATGCAGTTACATATACACCGTATAAGAAGACAAGATTTTGCACTGCATGAAAATTGCGCATAATTTTCTTCCTTTCTTCTACCAGACTATTTAAATATATAATATCTGTTTTAAGAGTTTCTAATTATTTTCTATATCCATATTAATAACTAGTACAGTGCATTCATAATTGCTTGTCCATATAAGTAAGCATAATTTTTAGCATATTAAAGATGTAGTTCTAAATTAATATATCATAATACGGTAATATTTTGAAACTTCATTACATAGTAACAATAACATTATTATTTATACTGTATGTATATTTGTTTGTGTGTACTTATTTATGTATATCTATATGGACAGAAGATATCTTTTATGATGATAGGCTGCTAAGTATATAAATAGAGTAGGCAGGTATAAGCTTTGGCATCAGTCTATTCCTTTTTTGGTAAATTATGGGTTTGTTTCTTATTATTGTTTTTGTTTCCTGTGTTTAATGTTGATAATTTACCAAAATACAATTAAGTGAAACTGAAATCTCATAAATGTTCATACAGGTGAAAGGTAAGGTAAGGTAATTTTATTTATGTAGCACATTTTCAGCGACAAGGGAATTCAAAGTGCTTTACATGAATTAAAAGGAAATACAAA
>NW_015118125.1:0-1034 GCF_001443285.1 Poecilia latipinna | reverse complement strand
AAAATGTTTGGAAACCACTGGGGGGGGGCCCAGGAGAAAAAGTTTAGGGACCACTGATCTAAAGTATGTAAAGTAGGTGTTCCTGTTCAGGGCTGCCAAGTTTCCTCTGGTCTAATTCCATTTCTGGGTTGGGAGAACAGGAGTCTAAGTCAGGGGTTTCCAAACATTCCCCCCCCCCCCGGATTACAAATGGCTGTCTGGTTGAACGAGGCGTGTGGATGGGTGGGGGGGGGGAATCGACTTTTTTGGGGGCAAAATGAATGTACGTAGCTGAACATAGACAACATCGGTAGCCTACAGGCTACTTGTTAAGCTTAAGGTGCTGTATTAATATTAGCTAGCTAGTCATCCTTAAGCTAACTTTACCTGCATACAACAGCTTTACTCAACTCAGTCGGTTAGTTTGGGGGAAAAACTGTGAAAAGTTTTTTGCGTTTTGCTGGTTTGCTGCCGTGATTCTAACACACCTGCAGCAGCAGCAGGTCTCCTTCACTGCCGCACAGGTCTAAACCCAGCGCATACAGCGTTCATGTTTTCTTGTTTGTTTGTTTGTTTTTCATCCAGACGGTTTCCTGCGCCCCTCCTAGGGGGCGTGTCCCATAGCTTGGGAACCTCTGGTCTAAGTATTTCTGGATTCTAAGTTCGTAGTTATTCTAATTCTAATTCTGATTCCATTTCTGGGCTGTATAATATTGATCAAAATAGTGCGTACTCAACAATTACAACAATTACTAGTAAACTAAAAATAATCCTTTTCTGGGTTAAATAGGGAGTACTCCACAGTTTCTATCAAACTAAAACAAAAAAGAGGAAANGGGCAACTCCTGGTTGGATTGTTAGTTAGATTTGCCCTGCAGTGAAACAATAAATAAAAATAAGGTAAGGTAAGGTAAGGTAATTTTATTTATGTAGCACATTTTCAGCAACAAGGCAATTCAAAGTGATTTACATGAATTAAAAGGAAATACAAACAAAATGACAAATCAAAGGAAAGAAGAAGAAAAAGAGCAAAAGAAGGAAAATAATCTAATGAT
>NW_015118124.1:8809-10266 GCF_001443285.1 Poecilia latipinna | reverse complement strand
CGTTGCAGTTACGAAAGAAAGAAAAAAAGTAAATGGTCCTTTAAATCTAATAAGATGTTATTAGCCGACACAGCTGATGAATTGCTGGAAGTAGAGGCTTGACAGATGCTCAGCAGCAGCTATGTTATGTTTACATGCATCAAAAGACTACAGCTGGTACTCATTATTAATTAATCCGCCGAGCATGTTCTCATTTAATCATTTCCCTGTAAAATTACCCAAAATATTTAATTTGCAATTATGTAAAGCTCGAGAAAAACATGCATAGAAATGCAATTTTCTTTGATCAGAGCGCTTCTCTGCCATTGCCTTTTTTGGTGCCTTTTTCCTCTTCACGTGCGGCAGGCAGTTTCTGTTGCTCAGCATATCCAAGTCTCTGAGAATGCCATTAGTTAATCCTAATAACTACACGCATCATCCTGCGCTGTGTGCTAAAAATCCCTTTGCATGTAACTTTGGCTTAATCCCCTATCCTCAAAAAGCCTCAGCGTGAGGGGAAGGTGCAGAGAAAACAGCGCTCTGGGATCTGCGTGTGAGTATGTGCGCTTCTTTGGGACGTGCGTGCATTTGTTTATCTCCGCGCAGACAGGAAATAATCCTCTAGTGTGCACTAGTGACATCACAATCAAGCACGGCATCTACGACGCGATGTTGGCAACGGACACCATGCCGACTGATCCTTCTTGACAACAGAGCACGTGGGATTAGGAAGGACAGACATGGGGGGAGGCTTGCCGGGCAGCAACTCATCTCCTGTGTGTATAAAAAAAAGAGAAAAAAACAAACAAACAAAAAAACAATAGTAAAAAAAAGAAAAACTACGAGGGCAACGAGACTGGAAGAAACATGAGGGAGAGACAGAGACTGTGTGCTGCTCTGAGCTAAAATTACATCACACCCAGCTGTTACCTACAGAGCTCCCATACTGACAGAGGGGGAGCATGGGATGAAACAGAGCCATCATGAAAAACATCTAAAAGCAGGAAATATATTTATTTTTAGAATGTAAAATAATTACGGCTGGTAGAAGTTTTGAAGCTCAACAGCTCTGTTGGCTGTAGCTGTGTGTTGCCTGCTTAGTGCGAATGCTGTTTATCGCTAGTCTGTAAAGTTCTGAAACATTAAAGCTTCCTTAATAAGAGTCACTCTTCAAGTTTCCACACTTTGACAGTTCATACGTTTTGTGACAAGAAATACTCAAAAACAGACATGTTTGTCTTTCTCCTGAGTGAGGTAGAAGTGCCTGACTTTTAGCAACAGGTGGGGGAGGGGACGTAGTGTATTATCCAAACTGTTTCCTGGTCATTTTTGTGATTTTGTGCCTTTAAAGTTTCATACCTGTTTTGATGACCACCAACTCAAAGTAGCTTCTGTAATATTCTGAATGAAGGTATATGACTCCAACAGAAAGGCCTGGCAGACGTGAAGTATTGCTCATTTTAAATATTGTCAATGTA
>NW_015118124.1:0-3595 GCF_001443285.1 Poecilia latipinna | reverse complement strand
AAAAAAACACAACGGGCTGCTGGATGAATGACTGCCCTTGCACCCAACCACCGGGCTTAGCAAGTTTTCTGGGGGAAACTTTGAACTTTGTGGTATTGAGAATTTTTCTATCCTTTTTTGTGTGAAAAAGGTGCTATCGCTACAATAAATGCTTTGTAGAGATAATGTCTAAACTTGAACTTGCTTGGCGAATGTTTGGCAACTGACAATTCAAAATATCTTTAATGTTTTGAAAATAGATTACTGTAAGGACATCAGAATGACTAAATTATTTACATAAATCCAATCAGGGGTCATAAAAACGTCTTGGGGATCAGAACAAAAAATAACTGATATGGCATTAAATTAAATGTTTGATGTTATTCAAGAATTTTCTGACAATTAACTTCGTCATTTATAAAAAATAACTGAACTACAAAGAACATTTAAGTGAGAGACATCAGTTTAGGTCCATGGGTGAGTAATGGTATCTTTGCAGGTGCAAAAAAAGAAGCAAAATGGGACAAAGTAGTGACCTATTGACCTTTATATTTTCTCTACAGCTGCAGAAACCTTCAGTCTCATTGACCCTTTTGTTGACATCTTAATAAAAAAAACAAAAAAAAAACACTTTGCATCATAGAAACATCATGATGTGAATTCCCTTTTTAAAACTGCTCTGGTTACCAGTTGCTGCAAGGTCTACAAAAAGCCAACTAGAAACAAGCATCTAATCTTCATTCTTACACAACTTTGAGTTTGATATATATTTTTTAAATTACCCAGCATGTTTAAGCATAAGCTTTAAGCATAAGCTGAAGGCTGATCCAGCGGCTGTCCAACCTGAAGGCACTTTGATCTTTGACTTCATATCAAAGCGTCCTTGGTCTTGGGCGTTGAGCCAAGCGCTCTCCTTCATCTGTTCTGCAGCTTGGGAGTGGACGACAGAGGAGCATTTCTATAACTTACAGCATAAAGAAACAAATGCAGAATGTGTGTGTGTGTGTGTGTGTTTGCGTGAGCGAGTAAATATGGCTGGAATGTTAAGTGCTTTGATTGCAAAGCCCAATCACTAATTATTGCTTCCTCTGTTCAGTTTTCAGTATGCAAATTGCAGAGCTTCTTTTGGTGCGGTAATACCACTCCATGATTAGCTTTAATCACGGTTTTAAATAGGGAGCAAGAATGCATTTCTATACAAGGATAATAGCTGGAATAGTGTTGATGTTTCACTCATTAATTCTAATTAATATCACGCACTCAGACACTTTTTTGGGAATTTGATGTTTGTTGTATTATAAATAAAGGGTTTGAGTGAACCTCCCCTACCCCGACATCCTATATTGTTGATTTATTCATCACTTTTACTCTAAGTTTTTATAAAATCCAAACACAAAAGCAAAATCTTACATGTAAAGTTTTAAAGAATTAAGCGAGCAAAAGATAAAGGTGGTTGAATGAAAACCTCGTAGCTGGAAAACTACTACTGCAGTGCCAAAAAAAAAAAAAATCTAGCAGTAAAACCTAATATCTGTATCAGATTCCTGGCACATGAAACCCTGTTATAATCAGCCTCTCTATGCAACGCTGGTTACTAGGAAAATGACTATATGGATCAGTGAACAGTGAGGATAGAGCGAGAGCATGTTCGCATTTGGCAATGGAGGCCAGGCATTGCAGAACTGCATGCATTATGGGATGTTTTCACAAGAGAGTAGGCTGTAGCAGCTCTGTATTAATATTGCATAGGAGGGCTGGAAGAGAGGTTGACGGTGTGTTTGTTGGATTGCACTGAAAGGAATGCAGGGAGTGAGTCTTAGCTCTCGACGATTGCTGCTGCTTCTCCCTCCTAAAAGTCATCCACAGAGCTGAAAGCAACACAATACACTCTGTATGGTGTGTGAGCTCTGTTTTGGCTGAAATTAGAAGCAACTCCCTTTTTACTTTGAGGTTAAAGCTTGTTTGACGCAGAACAAAACATGGACTAACAGCCATCAAATTGCGTTTTATAAATGGTGCTGTGGCTGTGAAGCCATCAACATCGCACTTAGCTCGCTAACTTACATCATCTCAGATGCTAAAGAGTTAAGGTTGTCATTGGGTGATGAAAATCACGTCATTTTGTTCTCTGCTTCATGTCGTCTGCCGAACACTTCGCCCCACTTTGCATTCACAACCATGGTGTGCTTGGTCATATTTCACGAGAAATATGACTTGGAGAACTTGGAGAAGTTGAGCAGTCGGAGAGTAGAGTAGATAGTTTTGAGGAACAATTGTCAGGGATTACACTGAACTCCCCCTGTTTGGTTCTGGTCCTATGCTCAGTAAGTGGGATGTGTTGATTGTGAGTCATCTTTACCTTAATGGTCTGAATTAAGGTAAAGAGGTAGGTAAATGAGGTAGGTCTCATTTACCTACAGAAATGACCATACCGTATGAGTAACTGGTGAAATAAGACTGGGCCCGACCGCATTGGCTTTATTTGCAACATTAATGTGCTCTACTGATATCCGTCGGTGTGATCAGTCCATTTAAAATCCTTGCATAAACATCTTGCCTCGTGTTTAAAATTCTGTCAAGTTCCTCACTTCTAATTCCACTGCCTTGTATTCAACAGCTCCCCTCTCATCTCTGCTCTCCTCGTCAAATATTTTTACTCCCCGCTATGCAGCTCGCTCAGTCTTCCCGTCTCCGGCTGTCTCTCCTGTGAGCTCTTCAAGCTCCAATATTTGTCTAGAGATACTCTGCCATTGTCTCTCATCATCTCTTACACTCTCTGTTATCCCTGCTGCTTTCTGCTAGTCAATTCATCCGTTCTTTTTTTTTTTTTTCCTTTTCAACTTCTGTCCCTGAATCCTTATGACTGACAGCTCTGTCTCAGTTTTGACTCGGTAGTGATCATGCGTCCCCTTCCCTTGCTTCTGGACTGTGGGTCAGGATGGCTTCCATAATGTCGCAAAGACATAATTAGAAACAAACTGTTTTTAAAATCTGAAAGAGTTTTAACTTTAAAATGGATGTGAGACATTGAACATTGGATGTTCTTGTGCTTTTGAATGAATAACACATTTCAGAGGGTGATGTGGCACAGTTTGCATAGATTCACACACTGATCCAGAGATCTGCTGGAGTTCAAGCTGCTCAACCTGCTATCCAGACCTCTGCTACGGCTCCCTGACGAGCTGAAATGCTCTGAAGACAACCAGTTGGTCAGGGCAGAGGTTTGAGGTCAGCATACAGTCAGAGGTAATAAGTTTAGCTCAGCAGAGGAAGTGCCTCAACAAAGCAGACCACCGCAACCAAAGTTCAGCAGCAGACCTACCCCCTGCAACAGCATCAGGCGATACAGCAAAGCTTCAAGCCCCACGGGAGCAATCAGACCACACAAAACTGGATTTAGAACAGAGATACATTTCTCAGGGTTTTTCTTTCACATGTCCATCTTTCACAGTCATCTTTTTATTCAAATATAAGTTGCAATAAGAAATTAAAAATACTTTTTTTAAACTTTAAGCTTGAGTGGTCAATCAGTTTTCACATTAAGAGCATCTCAAATTAGCAATCAGTGGGGTTATATCAGCTAGCATGAGTTATCCAGGAGTTTTCATGTGTTTTT
>NW_015118123.1:15707-18207 GCF_001443285.1 Poecilia latipinna | reverse complement strand
CCGGGCCGTGCCAGGCTCAGACGGGATGCCCTGGAAGAATCTTGCCGTCCAGCCACAGGCCACCGCTGGTGTGCTCATCTGGCAAATATAGGTCACACCGAGGCAAGAGGGAGGCGAGATGGGCTTCCTGCACCAGCTGCATCTCCTGCTGTGGAAGAACATCTCTCTGAAGAGGAGAGGCCCGGTAAGAGCATACTGCACCCCCACAACACAACACCCCTCCCTCTTGTTGGGCTGTTACTGGGGAACCAGACGGGAATCGAGGGAGCCATCCTGAGCTCTGCTGCATCGACTGCTTCCGTTATTTAACCGGAGCCCGATTCGGAACCCGATCTGTTCTCAGATTATGATGATGATGACAGAGGAAGCGGGTAGAGATGAGCCTGGGCTGGGCTTGTTTAGGCAGCTTTACTGCCTGAGCACCGCGCTGAGAGGAAGGAGGAAGTGGCCGTGCTGTCAAACAGGTTGTTTGTGGAGAAATTAGACTTGAGGAAAGCAGCTCAGCTCCAAGGTTAACATCAGCAACCTGTACTACTTCAAATGAAGATTTATTTATGCTTAAAGGCAATTAAAAATCCTATCTATCTATCTATCTATCTATCTATCTATCTATCTATCTATCTATCTATCTATCTATCTATCTATCTATCTATCTATCTATCTATCTATACAGTTTGATGTGTAGATCTAGGGTAGTTGTATGTCCTGCTTTAATGTAAACTTCAGTTATTGAGAAGGGACACCGCAGCTCTGTGTGTGAATATGAGATTTATATAATTCCAGCTCAGTTCACTATGGGAGAGTGCTGGGACATGGTGATAATGGAAAAGACAGAGGTGGGAGAAAAATTTGGGTTAATTGCAATCAACAAGACATTAAAGTTTCTTGTCTCCTAAAATTTTGCTTCCCCTTATAAGATTCCCCTTAAAAATCTTCAGTTTTTTAAGATTCTTCCCATTGAAATGGAAGCTGTTTCACAAAATACAAATTTTTAATTAAGGGCTCTAATTAATAAATCATATATCAACAATTAAATTGGTAAATAAATAGTCATGAGCTCAAAAACAAAGATATTTATTGTTTTTAATCTGTTATTCTACCATTAGATCAGTTTTATTCTTTCCATCCATCTTTCCAGTGTTTCAGGAAAGTGATCATTCATGGAACTTCCTTAGAAATGTGGATTGTGGATCCTGAGGTCTGTGCTGCTGCTTTGGAAACATAAACAACAAAAACAAATGAAGCTGAAGGAAATTGATCAAATGTAGAAACGTATTGAGGAATTATCAGTCGACATCACGTTCCATCTTCCACTCTACTCCGCACGTCGCCTACAGAACGCATTGAAGAGTCCATTATTCTAACTATTTAAACTATTTACAATTAGGCTATTAAAATAATTCACAACTTGCAGCCAGTGTAGATCATTTCTCTTTACCCGACGCAACTCCTGCACTCAGCTTTGCGGCGTCTGCAGTTGTCGGAGGTTTTATTTTTACCACATTGATTCTGTAACTTGCCCTCCTCTCACTCAAACCGCTGCATTTGTAATTTTTGAAGGCTCAATTTATCACCTACCTTGATGGATGCAGCTACATCTTCATTTTCCCTCCAATTGTGACGAAACTTGGACAAAATGACTTTACTTGTCCTTTGAAAGCTAAATATGAATTCAGATTTTTTCTTTAATAAAAATGTAAATCAAATCAAATTTTATTTGAATAGCAAATTTTAGCAACAAGGCATTTCAAAGTGCTTCACATCATAAAAGCACAAAAATACAAAGTCATGAAGCATTACATTTGCCATCGCTACACATCAGATTACTGATTAATGTTTCATGATTATGTCTCAAAAGCAACTCTAACTAGGTGGGTTTTTAGTCGAGATGTAAAGGAACTCAGTGTTTCAGCTGTTTCACAGTTTTCTGGAAGTTTGTTCCAGATTTGAGGTGCATAGAAGCTGAATGCTGCTTCTCCATGTTTGGTTCTGGTTCTGGGGATGCAGAGCAGAACCAGAACCAGAAGACCTGGAAGGTTGGTACAACAGCAGCAGATCTTTAATGTATTGTGGTGCTACGTTGTTCAATGATTTATAAAATAACAGTATTTTAAAGTCTATTCTCTGAGCTACAGGGTGTCAGTGTAGGGACTTTAAAACTGGGGTGATGTTTTCTATCTTTCTGGCTCCTTCTCTCTTGCTCTCGGTGAAGGCGGACGCTTTTTTCCTCTGCTCCTTCCCTACCCATGCCTGCTCTGCTTGCTCTGTTTTTGTCCTGTCTTTTTCTATATTTTTGGAGCCTTTCTTTGCACGTCATCCAAATCTACAAATTATGGATCTGGTCAACCGATCTCTCAATGCAATTGATCAAATTTTTGACGAGAAGTCTGGGCACAAGAGAGCCCTCTTGTGGGGACAAACCCGACGGGATTCACCCTGGACTTATTCATGATAACAGGATTTCTGGTGTTTGGAGCTTGTGGATTCCTGGATTATCGAC
>NW_015118123.1:6843-9874 GCF_001443285.1 Poecilia latipinna | reverse complement strand
TCTGAAGCTTTTAATCCTTTGTCGGATATCAGAAATGCTCTTCCCTGTCAGCCAGTTTATTCCTGGGATGTTTGTGTTGTTTCAAAAGGTGCTTTTCCACTAGCCTGCCTCTAACCGGTTTGGTCTCGGTCCGCCTCGGCCAGATTAGTTTTCCATTAGCAGATCCTGTGCTGCTCAGCCCGGCTGTTCTCAGATTTTACTTCAGGGGTAGGACTAGCAGGACCGATTGAGGTACTGCACCAAAACCATTTGACAGCTGGCCTCATTTATGGATTAGCTGGTGATCTGCGTCACTGCCAACTCCAAAACAACCTTTAGCTTTTAGAATTTAACTTTAGATGTGGGCAGCGGACATGCTATCAGAGAGCTGTATGGAGGAGTTTAATTATGAGGATAACCAGGAGCAGCGGCAGGAACACATGCAGTAACTTTTGCAGCAGAATGACCATGAATTAGCAGCTCGTTTCTCTGAAATACGGGCAGTAGATACTAAAGAAGACAGAAACGGTGCAGCTCTGGTCAGCTTTCTGATGGAGCTGCCGTTCTGCGTCAACTGTTTTAAACACCGGCGCTACATGATATTAACTTGTGATGTAAATTTTAGTTTTCATTTGGCTTAAAAAATAATAAAGTTTATGCATGGCTATTGGTTTACATCTTTTGACTGCATTGCCTAATCCAAAAGGTTGTAATTACATGCATAGCGAAATAATCAGCAGATATGGGCCTTCATCATTATGTTTGGGCCAGCAATGAATTTCTATAAGACAAAGTTAAATATCTGGGATTATTTTAGTCCTTCAGAACCAGAACCTCGAGGTTCTCCAATACTGCAAAACTCAGCAGAGAGTTGAACACAGCTGCTGCTGCTCAAGTCCCGCCCCACAATAGTGAGGAGCGGACCGTATAATAGAAAAGTTCACTACCTNTTTTTAGTCAGACCTGTGAAGACGCTGCTGGGGGAATCAATGTGACTGAAGATAAACATGGATGAGTTTCTCTAGATGCTGAGACATTAGTCCTCTAGTCCTGGAGATGTTCTTCAGGTGATAGAAGGCCGACTGCTTATGGTAGTTGATCTAATTTCCTGTTATAACCTGATCTAGTGGGAGCATATAAATATTGAATAAGAGGGGTCCTGTGACTGAACCATGGGGTACACCACATGTGACCTCTGACCTCTTCGACGAGAAGCTGTTTCCTATTGAAACAAAGAAATCCCTGTTGTTTATGTAACAATAGGGTTGAGTTCTGGACCAGAGAGTCCGACCCAACTCTCCAGTTGATTCAGTAATATGTCATGGTCAACAGGGTCAAAAGCTGCACTGAGGTCTAACAGAACCAGCACTGTGGTTCTCTCACCATCTGTGTTTATATGGATATCATTGAACACTTTGACTAGGCCAGTCTCTGTGCTGTGGTGAGCACGAAAACCAGACTGGAAGGAGTGAAAGCAGTTGGTTATCATTAGGAAGCCATTTAACTGTTAAAGCAGCTTTTTCAATAACTTTGCTGATGAATGGGAGGTCAGAGGTCGGCCTGTAATTCTGCAGTAGTGATTTGTCCAGATTGTTCTTTTTTATCAGTGGTTTGATAACTGCTGTTTTCAAAGCCTGGGGGAAAACACTTGATGAGAGCAATGAGTTCACTATTTGGATCAGATCATTAATGACAGGCAGGAACTTCTTAAAGAAATATGTGGGCAGGACATCCAGACAGCAGGAACTTGAGCTTAATTGATTTAAAATTTCTCCTAGGCTTTTAGAGTTCAGTAGTTGAAATAGATTTTTTTCTGCATTTGTTATGTTTGGGTATAGCATTGGTACTGGACTTAGTGTGGATGTGCTGATTAATCAGATTTTTTATTTTTTTTTCAGTACATTTAAGGAAATGTATCTCATTGAGAGTTGATGATCTTACTGTGAACAAGTTGCAAGTAATATCTGATGTTTGGGCCATTTTCTCATCATTTATTGACTCACCTGCATTTAATGCTTTACATTAATGAACGCTTCTCATTCACTTATGTCAATTTAGTAGCATAACTTATTTTATCACACTGCGATAAACAAATTTAGTCCTCTGGCTAACAACATGCTAGCTAATGTTAAAACTTCAAGATTAATACAAGTAACCATGGTAACCAGTGAGTGTTTATGCACCGGCCCAGCTCTTTCTGCAGTCACGTTGCGCATGCATCTGCTGTGTTTACAAGTTCCTCTATACAAAAGAAAGTAAATAACACAGCATGGATAGCCTACATTATAAATGCTAAAATTGTTTGGACTTTTTTGCTTTGACCTAACATGTAAACTCACATTTTACAGAACCTACTGAAAGATCCTGTGTATTTAAAAAGTGACTAAATATCTTCTAGAAATTCAGTCACTTCACACCTGAATTTAAGCTTCAGCTGGTTTATTGTGGTGCCTATTGGTGCAGAGCAGACACCATGCTGTTTCAAACCCTGAATGTATTTCTTAAAAAGTTTAATAAAGTTGCTGCTGCTTTTTTAGTACAATTGGAAGAACTTTGTTTGTTTTGGGTTTTTATTGGTTTAGCATATTTCTTTGCAAATAATTTATCAGTGTGAACAACAGCATCTGGAATATACTGGTAATTGTTGTGCAATGCTTATGATGCGTGGAACATGACTTCCTGTTTGTCTCAGATACTTTCAGAAATATGTTTCTGTCCATCTTGACATTTGTTTTATGAGGAATTATTCAGGTAGTTAACAAGCATCTCTTCATATTCAGACAGTTCTTCGCTGAAACAACTCAAACACTTATATATAAATATCTTTTATGCATATTTATTTAATGCTCTTCAATGATGTCTGCAGTATAAAACAAACTGTTTTGAGGGCAATAACCAAAAAACTGACTGTCACCTGTTATTTTTTCCTTCTGTAGTCTAAGCTAAGTGGTGCATGTGAGTCTGCACATTCTGAAGCTTTTAATCCTTTGTCGGATATCAGAAATGCTCTTCCCTGTCAGCCAGTTTATTCCTGGGATGTTTGTGTTGTTTC
>NW_015118123.1:0-714 GCF_001443285.1 Poecilia latipinna | reverse complement strand
ATAACGCCCTGGGCGGTTGCCCATATTGCCCATATCAGAAACCACAACTGTCTGCACTATTAAACATGGCAATTAAGGCAACACATTAACAGTAAGCAACGCTCAACTATGAACACTGTCCAAGGCGCAATAAGCAAGAAGTAACCAAGCAGAAGGAGCACCATGACTGTTTTCATCCTCCTTCCTGATGCAATGTCTGACACCATGACGGGAGACGAAAACAATCAAAGAGCAATGAGCACGCTCTGCATTCTTGCGTTGTTATTTTATTTATTTGTCAATTAAATAAATCTATATATTTTTTTAATGAAATAAAATAGCTACTGCAGTGTACGCAGAGCATCACAAGAACAAAGAACGGCTCTCAGTGAGGCTTCAGTCCCATCAACCTTAGTAAAGATCCGTCCAGAAGAATCGGATCATTCCTGAATGTCATATCACTATATTGCAGACTTTGGTTGCATCATTGTCCCATACATGCGACATGTCAGTCAACACCTCTGCACAATAATTCAGTGCATGAGTGACAACTTTTTTTCATTGCAGATGCAGCATGTGTCTCAGTACAGCTAGCTTTGCTAGCATCACGTCCACAGATCTTACCTTTCTTTAAGCTTTCCTACCAAGTGACGCTAAAAGTTGGACGAAGTCCCCACCGTCTGTGAAAGCGAAGCGCTGCTGATTTTACTTGTCGCCATATCTTATGATTTATGC
>NW_015118122.1:0-10310 GCF_001443285.1 Poecilia latipinna | reverse complement strand
GCATCAATGTTGTCCTGATTTCTTTCTATCCTCCTGATTCCCAGCCACTTTGGGCATGTGGCCATCATCGGCTGCAGGCTCTGCAGGTCGAGTCATTCCTCTCCACTGTCTCTACACGCTTGTTTGGCATTCTAGAGTGCTTTGAGGTGAAGATACGCTTATGGTAAATGTGTTTTCTCCCTTAGGTAAGCAACTTTGTTAAACAAGGAGGCACCAGTAAGCACAAGGGTTTTCACACGAAATATCCAGTAGAAGTTTTTATTTCATGGGATAAACACAAATTAATTTCGTATGTTTTTTTTGTTGTTTTTTTTCTGTTTCTGGCGACTGCAGAAAGCCCCCATGGCCACAAAAAGACTGCTCAACATAAAATTGCTGACAGTTATAAGCAGTTTATCAAATGACAAAACTATGTTTCCCACTGGCATTTGGTAAATGAATGCTATTCTGTCTTGTTGTTATGGAGCTGTTTGTGTCTTGTTTCCAATGTGTTGTTTCTAGCCAGGGCAAGAGGAATTGTCATATGTGAGCAAGGCAGATAATAGGAAGCAGAGAACATAAAGCATGAAACAAAGATAACCAATGAATTGGGAACACAAACATTTTGAAAAACAGAGGCATGAAAGAAGAAAAAGAAAGAAAAATAAGCAGGCGAGTCTCAATAAATGAAAATGTCTCAGAAAAGACATTTTCAGGGCAAACAAGTTGTTTTATGGGCTGAAGAGAGGCTCAACTGGGAGAACTGCTGCCTTTTCTTTGTGTATGTATGGAGTTTACATGTTCTTTGAATGCAGGTTTGCACCAGGCTTCCTTTCACGGTCCAGAAAAATTGCTGTTGGGTTTATGGGTTATTCTAAATGGCTCATGTTTGTCCAGTTTATCTCTGTGATAGACCTGTGACCTGTGTAGGCAGTACTTCCCCTCTCTCCCTGCTGCTGGGAATAAGTACTAGACTTCCTGTGTCCCTGCAATGATGATATGCTCCAGACAGCAGTTGGATGAAATATATTTGTGATAACATTTGCATTTTTTTTTATTATTATTTTATTCTTGTGGATTATCATTCAGCTCATAAAAATCCAAAGCTAGAATATTCAGTAAACTCAAACAAATGTGGATTTTTATTACAGAAATCCACATTTGCATCAATCAGGTCAAAGACTCCTGACTTAACATTTCACCAGCAGATAGCCACTGAAAGGTAAGACACACAATGGCATTGGTAATTTGCTCAGAGAAAACGAGGTCCCTACATATTATTGGAAAATTAAGTGGAAGGAAAAAATGTGGTAGTAAAAGATGCACAAGCAACAGTGATAACCACTATGGTTATAATACACAATATTTGTAATTGAAAACAGTGTTTGCATCATTACTCCTGCACATTCTCATTTTCTGAGACTGAATTTTGGGCTTTTATATATTAAAAGCTATTTGATCTGAATATAGCATAGATCATATAAATAAAGCAATGTCTCTGTAGTGCAGGAAGAAATCTACCTTTTTGATTGATGGTGCACCATATTCATCAGGTTCTCCCTTTGTCGTTGCTCCTACTCTTCACTGGGCCAACAATATCTGGTTTGGTCTGATCCTGTTTGAGTAGTTTTTTGCTGGCAGACAATCAAGCCAACTTTGTCACTCCACCTTAACGGAGCAGTTAAATATGATTCTAAGGCGTTCACAGTTCCTCCAAGGAAAACTTCCTCGAGGCAAATTATCTTTGAATTTAGTTTTATTGCTTAGTGCACCGTGTTCCAGTTGTGTGATTAATTATGTTCTGCAATACTTTCACTGCTGCTTACAGTTGACAAATGCTAAGTGCTGTCAGCTTAACATGTCCAGTTTTCAAGTTTGTTTTTTTGGCATCTAGGGGAATTTCATTGACAGATGAGAATGTCCGGGTTTGTGTCATTTTTCGGGGGACTAATAGACATCCATAAAATAACTGGTGCATAGAATACGACAGTCTTTCTCCTTCTGCTGCCAAGCTAGTGGCTGAATCAGAGCAAATGGGGCGAGGTGTGTGGCAGGTTTATGTGTCTGCAACTATGCAGATAGTTGGCACACGGCGAGCTGCTGTAGCTGATGCTTAGCATGGCTTTACGGACAAGCCGGAAAATAAATGTCCTACCATCTCGGTCGCAACAAATGGCAGGCGGACCCCACCGTGGTGTCTACAGCTGGAACATGTGTTTCTGTGTGTGACGAAGGTGCCATATCTCGTCGCTAACATGAACACAAAAGCTCCAAATGGCTGGGCCAAGTGAGAGTTTATCTATTTAAGGGACTGAAGATAAACACAAACTTAAAAACTAGACATTTTTTTCTAAGTGTCTTTCTGAGACTGCTGCTTATTAAATTGAATATAATTTAAGATTTTTGTATAATTTTTGTCCAGGTTAACTGAAAACATTAGCTGTCATTGTTACTGGTCAATTCTCTAAACTACGGGTAATATTGATACTGCTGTTGTGGCAGTATTTACCAACACTTTACTTTATCAAGTGTTTTATTCTATTACTTAACAGATTAAAAAGTACTCGATTGCTGAAATAATCATTTACAACAGCTCCATATGACTCATAATTCAATATTTTGACTACCACAAACTAGAGAAATTTGCATAACAGGAGTATTACTCAAATCTTATGCAATTTATTTTAAAATAAGCTTTAAACAACCTATTAAATCCATGAGTAATTTAATCAGTTTACTCTGCTGAGTGTAAACCGGTTCAGCTTCATGTGTTTTGTATCTCTGTGTGTTTGTTCAGGTCAAGACCTCTTCATTGCCATGGCAGCAGTTTGGGCGTTTAGCTTTCGATTCTCTTGCTTAGCAACATTCTTGGTTTTATAAAAAAAAAAAAAAAAAGAGTCCCCGCTTCATAATAACAGGCTCTATTCCTACCAATTCAACCAAAGACAAGGGCTGTATTACTCAGAAGTCATTCTGACGCAAAGCTGTGGTCCATCTCAGTCTCAGATATTCAAATTCAACCCCTCCCTGTTGCAGGTGTCTGTGAGCAACAATTTGAATACATGGCATACACTACTTTTTTGGCTAAATCAAGTAGTCTCCATGTTTGGGTCTGTGTGGCTGCAGGAGAAACCATGCAACTCCACACCAAATTTATAAATTATACATAAAAAAATGGCATTGGTGTAGAGAGGAAATTGAAGCTTTAACCCCTTGTTGACTGAGATATGAATATCTAAACACTTAGATGAAAAATAACATTTAGGGCTACTTCACTAGACATCATCAGGTAACTTTTTCTGCTTGACGCCAGAAATTAAACCTCATTTTTAAATTACTGAGCATCAGAGGAAGTGTGGATATCGCAGCAATTACTTGCCTACAAACTATAATTACATTGTAGGCAACAACAAAATTATGCCTCTTGAGTTAAGTAGTAGCTATTCCTTAGTCTTGCCTCACACAGTTCTTTTACTTTGCAATTGTTTTGGCCAATATTTGTTTTGTAAATCAAAATCTATTTAAATGGATGTAGATAAAACCTGCTGAAGCATTTGCCACCAGAGGTAAACAGACTCCAGCTCTGTTCTTAAAGCTGTAGAAAAATCTATTTTTTTGTTTTGTTTTGTTTTTTACATATTTGTTAAAATTGCCATTATGTCATGACAGCATAAGACAAATATTCCATAAAAAATTTAACTCTGATGACTTCTACTCAATGCTCCCAAGACTAACTGGAGAAACACACCAGTTAGGCAGAAACAACTAATCAGAGCCAGGAGGAGGGTTAGCGCTGTTAGTCACTCGTGGTTGTTTTTGATTTTTTTTTTTTGTCAGATTAACTGTCTCATACCATACTGTAACAACATAGCAAGTTTCAACAAATATGTAAAAACAAAAAAGCTTTTTGAATTGGTCTGAAAAATACCGTCTTACAGGTCTGTCACAGAAGGCACCAGTTTTTATTGTTGAGCACTCATTCTTCCATGAGTCTTTTGTTCAAAACCAGTGATGACTAATGTGTTGTCTGTCAAAATATAACGTACTTATCCAACTCTTTCATGCTCTGTCAAATTAAAACTTCAAAGTTCAGTGTTTTACCTGGGTCATTATTCACTGTTTCAACACAAATTGGTGCATGATTGTAAAATTAAAAGACACGCCTTCAAATCATTTTTACAAATACAAAGACCAAAGTACACAGGTAGAAAGGTGTGGATGAGTTTAGATCAGGCTTAAGTTATAAAATAACAGCTCAAGATTAGAGGATTTTATAGAACTTGGTTTAATCCATCATCCAAAGAAAAGAATTAGCTTGTTGCTGTGGCTGTCCAGCTAAATATACAGTTTGGATAAGGAGACCGTTAACTAAGAACCAACTTTAAAGGTTTCAGGAGGAAAATCTGTTTGCAGTACTTAAAAAATCTGGCCTTTGTGGAAGGCAAGAAAAAATATTTGTTTAAAGTGCATTGCAAAAATGAGACATAGTGGCAGTGCCACGCTTTGGGCATGAGAGGGAAACTGGCCTAAATTCATCGAAAGATGGCTGAAAGCTGGAGAGATCTGAGAGAAAATTGTTTGTACACCTTGTAAAAAGTTTCACCTTTTTCCCTGTGAGTCCTTGTCAGTGAATGTTTTCCCAAAATTCTGAATATGTCTTTGGCAAATGCGAGATGTGGCATTGCATTCGTTTTAGTTCCAATGAATACCATTGTTCTCCCTCTCTTTTTAATTCTGGAAACAACCTGAAATGAGCCAGTGTAGTCCTGCAGTGCTTGACGTGGGTGAAACACTGCAGGATTAGCTGTCAGTCCACTTTTAGAGTACAATCTGCTACAATCAAACTTTTAGATTCTAACATCCTGTTTAGTTGTGCGTAGTGAAGCCTCGTGTGTTTTCCTGTGGGTTAGGCTTCTGTTAAAGCAGTTTTTATTCATCAAGTCTGGACAAAGTTGCGCAGAGCACCACATAATAAAGCCTGAATTGGCAGCACTGTGTAATTATCTCCAAATGCCTTGGAGGGCCATTGCATGCTCAAGCTTGTCACAGAAAAACACAATTTTTTTTTTTTTCTGTTGCAACTTACAACTGTTCGCACAAATCCAAAAGCAAGAAAAGGAGAGCTTGCATATTTAACAACATACAAATGGTACACTTGTTCAATTCGATATTGAATAATTAATTAACTAACTAAAATAAAATTAAATAATAGTTGTACATGTGTGTGAGTCATCGCTGTGTGACTGTTATTTGCTGCATTTGATGTTGCACCCATGGGCAAGATTAACCACAGCTGAACCATTTCCAGTAATTGTGGCTCAGCCTCGCACATCAACTTGGAGGAATTTATGCCTCTTAATTCTTCAGCACACAACAGCGTCGACTTCTTGAATGCTGGTGGGTGTCTTGTGTTGAACAGCGTCATTCAAGTTGTTTTCCACAACAAATCTGATTACTTCGGTTTCAGGACTCGGACTTGGTCACCGCCCAAGGCAAACTTCATTCTGCTTTAAGCATCCTTGGTATTTGAGTGGTTCCCATTAATCTCCTCCTGCACAAACCACATTCTCTTGAAATAAGCTCCGCCTTACACATTCCTATCTAAAATAAAAAAAATAAAAAAAAGGGGGAGGAGGGGATAAAAAATTCCCATAATTATTTGGAATCTAATTTGACTTTCTCTTAACAACACAAGCTGAAAATGTCCACTACTCTTTTCCCCCATGGCCCTGAGTGACTCTTGCAGTATTAGGGTTTTTCCTAATTCTTTGTCACTGCATAATCTCTCTTGTTTAAATTTAAAACTTGCTTTTCATCAAAAGACATCTTTTTTAGGCACTCTCAAAATTGCTTTCAAATTTCAGATGAGAAAAGGTCTTTTTTTTTCAGCTTTGTTACAATCTCAATTTATGTCAGCATTTCCTGTTTACTGGTCTCACAACAAACAGCGAAGCAGTGGTGCAGCCTCTCTTGTTTTAGCAAACCAGTTTGACAACATTTTTACTATTTCAAAATTACCTTTTATGTGGTATGCACCACACTGGTCAAATATGCTGATCCTGACCTTCCTAGTCAAACTTTACTTTTTTGCATAGCCACTGAAATATCTAAAGTAACATTGGGTTCTATCATGTTAAGCAAATGTTTTCGGAGTCACATCTGCTTTTCTAAGTCAAGTTAGTTAAAATAAATTGGTGCATATCGAAATTTAAATGCCAAAGATAATGCATGCATGTTGTAACCTCTCGGAGTCAAGGTGAATGTGAGGCTTGTCTTATTAAAATGTTGAGGATTTAGTAATTAGCTTTCTTGTGTCGTTAAAGTTTCATTTTCTCAAGAACAGACTAATCTGCATAGAATTAATCTGTTCTACTCTATTCTACTTGCCTATTTAATAGGAAGTAGAATAGAATATACTTTACTGATCCCCAAGGGGAAACTGTGAAGTAAAGTACCCTTCTGTACTGACAAGGGAAATACCATCTTGGGTTCGACGGGTGTAAATGCAAGTGAAAGAATGCATAAAAACATCATGACAAAACCTTGATTTTTTTTTTAATTCTTTTATAGGTGTAGGGGGTGGTATTTGCATGCAACAGTAAACAAGTTTCTGGTCTGTTGTACCGTCAGAAGCTTGTCTCCTGATTAAAACCAGCCGTCGCAAGTATGGCTAAGTCATAGTTGGCCCTGGAGACAGAAGGCTTGCTAAACAAACAAGATGGCTTGAAGGTTGGTATAAATGTTGACTGCTTTGACTCAGTCTTGAAGCAGGTGTACATAATTTTTTTTAAGCTATTGGCTTGAGGCTAGAATAGAAAGCAACGGCCAGCACCCATGTGTCTGTTATGCAGGCCAGAGTACATGCTTCCAAAATCAAGGGTAGGGATTGAAATGTAACTTCTTGTGTCAGACACCATGTCTTGTCTGTTGGCAGCAATTTTAGTTCTTAAGTAGACTTTTCTAATGTAAGCAAAATAAGAAGGATTTGAGAGAACTCTGTGAAAGAAGGAAATCATTCACCTGCACAAAAAGTGTCTTCCACAACCAAATGTATGTTTTGTATCTCTTCATTAATAAAAATAAAATCCACTTTTCACTCACTGAGTGAAAACGGCATTCCTCTTTTGAGGATTATGAAATGTATTTTGTTGCGAAAGAGTACATTGTTTCTTTAGCCTTTGGTTTGTGATTATTGAAGATTAAAATGCTTTGACTGGCTACTTCGCTCTTGTCTCCTGTCCAGTTGGGAAATGCAGAGAGCTCCAATATGAGACACTTGTTATTCTTAAAATGCGATTAACGCCCTCTCACAAACTTAATTTTGGTGCATTTTGCACAGATTTAATCATTTTCAAATTGCATGTGTGCAAATGTAGTGGCACTTTGAGCATTGCATGCAATGAAATGGATGGCGCTGCATGTAATGTGATTTACCAGCTTCTAACTATTTGAGTGATGTAGAAAAGACCAAGAAAAATGATTAGTAAGAAAAATTCTAGGCTTTCAAACAGTTTTTAGTATTTCAGAATAATTGATGGATTGGTTTATTTTTCAGAATCATGGTATACATAGACATTAAAAAATAAGAAAGACATGACAACACATAAAAAATGACAAAAGACTTGCATACCAGTGTTTCCTCAAAGACGACTAGTAGCGTAGTGCACTGACAGAAGGATGTGACATTACAATAAGATTGTTCTTGAAGCTGCACAAAGAACACACACATTGGCAGAAATATGACAAGAATAAAATAAAGGATTTTTTCCTACGTTAAAAAAAAAAAAAACATTTATATTTAGGAACCTGTTTGGCTACCAAATTCTTAAAGTGATCTCCACGTTTTTAGTGTAAATTTATGCTGCATTCATTACTTTTCCCACATGAACACTTTACAACAACTATAAAACAGGTGCAGGGAGCTTCTGCAGAGTGTGCTGATGAGTACAGCCCTACTGTTAGAAATATATGGCAGTTTCAGTCAACTGCCACCGTCAAGAGTCTCCAAAGTCCAATAGACCGAGGGTGTGGCGAGCTGCGGAGTGAACGCGCTCTGTCCATGCGCCCCTGATCATTCGCGTAAAAAACTGAAGCCCGCTCGTGTTTTATGATTTTCTTTTCTTCCTCTTCTTCTTCTTCTTTTTTTTTGTTTTTAGGAGCCAATTAAACGCCTTTCGCGCCTGACTGTCATCACCCTGCTTGGCTCCACCTGAGGCTCAGTCAACATTCGCATTATTTCCTACTCCACCGGGTTTCATAACACCAAGGTATCATTCAGGGCCACTATTTTCCTAGAAGTGACTAAAGTATTATTTGAACTGGTCTTACTGGTACAGAAATAGGCGCTGTGTCTCTGCACACAACGAAAAAAAAAAAAAAAAGGACATATCACGGAAAAGAGGCGATAAAGGGGTTGGTACTTTGAAGATGGGTGTGTCAGACTTTGTTTAAAAAGGACTGTGTCCGTGTAGTCCTCTCACATCCGTCTCTTTTTCTCTTCCTCAAGCACAACTCCTTCAGACGAACCGGTAAGAGGAATAATTGCTTCTTAGACTAAGTTCATATTGCAGTTGCATCTAGGTGAGGGCAGGAAAGTGAGGTGCGGGGGCGGCGGGAGGGGTCTTACGCACATTTGTATGCCTTTCTTGTGTGTCTCTAAAACGCTTATAGAACTTCAAAAGTTCTATAAGCGAGTTGTGTGCAACTCAAGTCCTTTGAGGTGATGTATTAATAGAAAGCTGCACAATTTGCTTGCAAAATAGGCAGACGACGAGAGAAGTTTATATTAAATTTGGTTAAGGACCGTTTGAAATGGCATCTTGAATCGAGGGTTATAAGTGCAACAATGCTTATTATTACTTGTATTTTATTTATTGCTGGGGAGAGTTTGTGGAGTTTGCGGTTCCACCCATTAGTTTGTGCCCTGATTAAAACAAAATACTTGTGTGGCTTGGTCAATACTGCCCCTGCAGGAAGGAAGCATGGCACACTAAACAAGGGAGTTGTGTAGACCAGTGCAATTCTTTTCTTGCTCTGACTCAGACATAAAGCAGCTTGTGTGGGTGTGGCTTTTTTTTTTTTTTTTTTTAGGGCAACAGCCAACGCCCATGAAGCACTGTTCAATAGTGTCCAGTATGTTTTTTTTGATGTCTCCCTGCTTCTGCACACATCATTTTAAATGACTAACAGGCGTGTGCTAAATCAGATGTGTTAAAGGGAAGCCTCTAAAACATGCAGTTTGCCTTGAGGACCACGTTTAGGGGTAGAGGGCAAACTGGCCCACAGTATGCCGTTTCTATTTCTAAAATATAAAAATTAACCTCAAACACCTAAGCAATGTCTCCTTCGTTTCAGTCACCATGTCTAAGCTTCTTGGCGCAATTGGAATTCTTAAGCAGACTTTTGATGAGTATGCTGGAACAGATGGTGACAAAACCACCCTATCCAAGAAGGAAATTGCAGCAATGCTAAAAAAAGAGCTTCCTGGAGCAGGGGTATGTACGAAAAACGCATTGCTTTTCAGGAAAGACCGTGGATTCTTCAAGTTTATCTAAAATCATCCTTTCTTTCCACAGGGTGACAAAAAGGAAGAAGTGGACCAGTTTTTCAAGATGCTGGATGAGGATGGTGACGGTGTAGTTAATTTCAACGAATACATCATTTTTGTTGCCACCCTTGCTTTGCTCTTAACCCAGTAAAATGTCTGAAATCTGCTTGTCAAATCACACTGTCTGTGGTTTAAAAAAAATCAAGAGCTTGAGCAAATTAAAGTGAATGTGATATATTAAAACAAGGAAAATAAAACTTTTTTCACACCTAAAAGTCTCTTCCATTTTTGAACAAAGTAGAAATGATAAAAACCAAATGCTGCCTGACATGGGAATGAGCCTGAAATAACTCATTCTCATAAAGCAAGGTAAATCCTTAACTAGCAAGTTTCTGTTTATATGCCTGGGACAAGAGGAAATGGCTGCATATGACTGCCTTTTCTAAACTTCTGGAACACAACCATGTTCTGATTTCAGGGAATTTGGCTCTGAACTGGCTACACTGAGGGTCATGAAATCAGGAATTTTTGGAAAAATTGCTAGATTTATAAATCTCTCAAGACAAATGGGCAATGTGGTTCTTTGCCCAGAATGGCACAACTGTGTGGGGACCACAAGACAGATCTGTTAAAAGGTGAACGCACTGGAGAGAAAAATATTGCTATGGGCAGCTAATTTGTATCCTGTTATTTGCCACAAATACTTTCTTGCATGACTCACAATTTTAAACTAGTCAGCTCTCAACTGGATTATACAAAAGTAAATGGAGATTTGCAGTAGAAA
>NW_015118121.1:9750-10312 GCF_001443285.1 Poecilia latipinna | reverse complement strand
TTTGGAATTAGAGCAGCTCTTGTGTGATCCAGATGAAAAAAAATGGTGAAAATCAAACTTTGAGTTTTCACAAATCAGAAAAAATGTTTCACAAATCACAAACATGGTTTTAAATATCCAGCTTGAAGAGGAGAATAATCTATTTCACATTTGAAGTGTCTAGGTGTAGTAGTTTTTAAACTAGAGTTGATTAAAGATGCGGATGGTAATGAAAAATTAAGTGGAATCGCCCTTTAGCTATTGGAAGCTGGAATTGTAAACCAACTTCAACTTCGTTGATACTAAGACAATAATCTGATTAAAAGCCTGAAAAACTGAAAGTATTGATGCACTGAAAAAAACTACTGAAAATGGAAAAAAAAAAAAAAAACTATTTTTTTCAGAGAAATATTTTTGCTTGGGGGGTATAGACTGGTATATATTTATACCAAAAAGGTCTGCATTATATGTTATTATTTATCAAAACTTATATTGCATGCATCAAGAAGATCAGATTAAGAAGGTCCATAGCAGATGGAAACATGCTTGATATATAAACTGATATCGTCTCTGAATTGTTATA
>NW_015118121.1:0-8581 GCF_001443285.1 Poecilia latipinna | reverse complement strand
AAACTGATCCAACCATCTCCAATCTTAACACAAAGCTTTAAGGAAAGCCAGATCACCCCATTAATGTCGTCGTCACACACTGTTAGGGTAATCTGGTTTTGCAGAAAAGCTTTTCTGGTCTGGGAGACTAATCTGGATGGATAAAAGGATGAATGCAGAAATTACTAGACAGCTGTGAACAAATGTTTGTCCAGGGTGGCCAGCATGCTGGACAATGGTTCATGTTTTATGAGTCCAGAGATCGACAACTTCAGGATACTTGGCTACAGATCTTCCACCATCTGGCTCTCTCTCTGTCTGCTTTCCTGTCTGAAAACTGAATAAAGGCCACTAGTCCCACAAAGCAGCATATAAAAAAACCATCTAATTTAATGAATGGTTTGAAGACAGCAGTTATTTGTTTTCCATGTTAGCTAGACATCACATCCACAACAGTTCATTATATAAAACTTAGCCTTCAGCAATACTTGTAAATTCTTACACACTTTATTAATCTTCTTGAGTGTCAATGCACTAGCAAGGTTAATAACTTACACATTTTCTTTCATCTCAAATGAATGACTCATGTACTTTTTTGATATCTCAAATAGAGTATTGTGCAAAAGTTTACTAAAAATCAGGGGGAGCGACTTCCGGTTATGGCGTCTTGCTGAGCGGTTGGTTGCTGGGATCTGAGCTCCGACCAATATTTCCTTTCTTTGGATATTTACACCACTGCTAAGTTATTTTTTGTAAGAATATAAGTTAAAAGACTCAATTCAATATTCCAAGATGCCGATTAAAAACAAGTTAAAAGTGAAAACAACCCCCAAAGAGGGAGCCGAAGATGACGCTAGCAGCTAAGTGGAAACCTAGCACATGGAGGGGGCTAGCGCTAGCTCCCAGGTTCCTGAAACTAACCTCATGGAAGCGATCCAAGCCTTAAAATCTCATTTCTCCACGCAGCTACGTGAGATTATAACTTCAAACCAAGAAATTAAAGACACAATTGGAGTGTTCCTCGAGAGGCTTACCTCTGGAGGATAGCGTTGCCTCGCTAACAAACAAAGAAGCGACCTCAAAGAAGAAAATCCAAGAGCTCACTTTGAAGGTGGATGTGCTTGAAAATGACTACCGGAGACCTAATCTAAGACTTGTGGGATTACCCGAGAAAACAGAGCAAGGGGACATCGCAACTTTTCTCCAGAACTGGTTGATGGAGGTTCTGGGGAGGGATGCATTTCCATCTCCCCCCATTAACGAATGGGCTCACAGGCTGCAGGGGCAGAGCTCTCCAGGCGCCCCGCCACGAATGATCATCATAAAATCCCTAAACTACCAAGACAAGATGAATGATGACAGCAGCCCGTCTGAAAGGAAAGGTGATGTACAATGGCTGCTATGTGATGTTCTTCCCTGACCTGTCCGCGGAGGTGGTAAAACAACGGAAACGATACGACCGAGTGAAACCGTAAACTGAATATAAACTTCACAAATCCCAAACATGGTTTTACTTATTCTGCTATTAATTGAAAATAATCTGATCCAGGTTTGAAGTGTCTAGGTGTTGTAGATTTGGAATTAGACCAGTTCTAGTGTGATCCAGATGCAACAAAAGTGGTAAAATCAACCTTTATTGAAGTTTCACAAATCAGATAAAAGTTTCACAAATCACAAACATGATTCTAAATATTCTACTATTAGAGCAGAATAATTTAGTCCAGGTTTGAAGTAGTTTTTAAACTAGAGTTGATTAAAGATGCGGAAAGTAGCGGAAAGTAGTGAAAAATTAAGTGGAATCGCCCTTTAGCTATTGGAAGCTGGAATTGTAAACCAACTTCAACTTCGTTGATACTAAGACAATAATCTGATTAAAAGCCTGAAAAACTGAAAGTATTGATGCACTGAAAAAAACTACTGAAAATGGAAAAAAAAAAAAAAAACTATTTTTTTCAGAGTAATATATTTGCTTGTGAGGTATAGACTGGTATATATTTATACCAAAAAGGTCTGCATTATATGTTATTATTTATCAAAACTTATATTGCATGCATCAAGAAGATCAGATTAAGAAGGTCCATGGAAAGCAGATGGAAACATGCTTGATATATAAACTGATATCGTCTCTGAATTGTTATAAGTGTTAAATGTCAACCGTTTAAATATTAAATTATAATTTTCAGTACACTCTGCCAACTTATACAAGAGTATAAGTTTGTGGGGTTTTTTATTATTATTTTTCATTGACAATAACACAAAGGATTCCATTTGGACATCATCTGAAGAGATTTCATTAAGTAAGTGATTTCTCTTTTTGTGCTTGAAATAAGAAAATTTTACTTATAAAATAAGTTCTAGACTTGAAGTTTGATTGGTAAATATTGATATTCTAGTTTCTAGCACATATTTACTCATAATAAGTAAAATTTTCTGAATATCAAGCTTTTATATCTTACTGAGATAATTAAGTACAAAAACACTTAAAATAAGAAAAATATTCTAACTTAAACCCCGCTTGGTGAGAAAAATTATCTTGTCAGAAAGAAAACAAGAACAATCTCCTTAATTTAAGATATTTACTCTTACTAGGATTTCAGTTTTTGCAGTGCAATCACAATAAATACCAGAATATATTGTGATAAAATTCAGTCTTTAGTCAGTGCCATGTTTAAGCCTACTGACTTAAGATGGCTTTTGGTTTTTTGTAATTTAAGAGAAAAACAATGACAACATTTACCTTTAGCATGCTTAAAAACTCAGATTTGTAGTGGAACAGCACAACATAATCGTGTTCGATATGTTCCTCAGGATGGCCAGCTCTGTCCTGGGTTGCTCCCTTGACCCAGTTCAGGCGACCGGAAGCAGAATCACTCTGGATAAAATGGCATCACTGTTGCACAATGTCTCTCACCCCGTGAACGAAGACGTTACAGAACAGGAGAGCTCCTTTTGTGACAGACTGTTGCATCCGAGGTGCACAAAGGAGCCTTACTGTAGGTGCTTCCTCCCAGCAGCTGTAAGACTCAAACATCCAACAAACTGTTTTTTTTTTCCTACGGCTTTTAGCATTTTGAATAATATTCCTGCTCTAATTTTCACATCTCTGTTGTATTTAAAAAAAAACAACAAAAAAAAGTATCCAATTTACGGTAAAATACCGACAGTTGTGGTTGCCAGAACGTTACCATAAATATGGTAAAATATCAAAGCTGTTTAGAAACCCATCACCAGCTGCATGTTTATAAATCCAGCTAGTGAAATTCCTGTTTGCACTTCCATTTATAAGACATGAGCATGTTTGTTTTTTTTCTGTATCACCAGATGCTATTTATAAACTCTGCTTAAAACAGGGGATATAATTCCTCAGTCCAGCTCCATTTATAGATATTGCCAGGTGTTTTAATATCACCAGCTGCAGTTTAAAAACCCTGCTTGGAGCGGCTTGTGGAACTGTGCGCGGACTCGTTTTCAAACTCTGTCCTGCCTTTCCGTGTAATCACCAGATGCTGCTCATGAATTCTTCTTGAAACGGTGCGCGTAGCTGATTTGTTGCAGGTTTGTTAACAAACTATCAGGACTTTCAATATCACTGGCTACCGTTTATGCATTTCCATGAATAAAGCAACATTTATAAACCAGAGTAGGAAAATTAGAACAGATGTGGACCAATTAGGATTTTATTGTATTTGCCAGCTGCATAAAGGGTCACAAAAATGCAATGCCATCCTTCAGAAAACACAGAAATGAATGCAATTCTAAATATAGCAGAGGGAGGACCAAATGTGTACTGGCAGAAATGTCTAAAATGATGCAACAATAGGGACCAGGTGGCTCCCTGACTGTGGAAAACAAAACCAGTTTTTCTCTTTTTTTGTTTTTTCCTCCAAAGAATCAGTTATGAACTGGCTCCAGCTCCAGTGCTAGTTTTGTTTTCAAGCTGCTTTGTAAAACCTAACAGGTAGGGCTAGCAGGGCTCATCTCAGTACAAAAAGTGGTCTGAAAAGCTGCCTTTTTTCCTCTGAAAGTGGCGTAATTTTATTAGTCCATGTAAAGTGTTTAAACGCCTAACAGGCAAAAATCCACGATTAATTAATACTAAAAGAGTAACCAGACGTAGGATGACTTTCAGAATAAAGCCATAAGCCAAACATTTTATCAGACAAGTCGGCGCTGCGTTTTCCTTTCCTTGCATTCTTCTCCTCTTCTGTCCAAATCACACAAATGATTCTGAAAGTGAAGCGCAGGCTTCGGGGAGTTGAGGAGAGGTCAATCTCGCCCTCCGCATAATCGTTGTGTTGGAGTGTCTGATTGTATTAGGGTTGAGTGAATAACTGTAGCTGGCAGAAATAGCATCATGTTTTGAACTATCAGTGCAATTCATAGCCTTGTGACTGACTCAGTTTCTATTCATTCTCCCACGCTCTTCTGAAACTCTTTTTTTTTTTTTTTTTTTCCTAAAGTGGTTGAAGGACAAACGCGGCACAGCAGCGAGGGTGTGCTGGAATTAAGAATGAATGCGTTGACTGACCAACTATGATTATAGGAGCTGATCAAAAGCAGGCACTGCAGAACGTGGGCTTCACTTACAAAAGAAAGCATTTTTTGTTTTACCTGTAATGTTTTAACGTGTTGTAGGAAAAGGAAGAAAAAAAAACAAAACAGTATTAGTTGTTGAACTATCTGTAAGCAGAGGTGTGTTTATTGACAGTTTGAGGACAATGCTAACTCTAACTTTGGCTTTACGAGATGAGAGGCTGCTTTGGCTGTTGCATTTTACTGATTTCGGGAGCAACACGGAAGATTAAAACTTGCTTCTGTGTTTTCTGTAGCATGACACGAAGTAACAAATACAATGGATTGGATTATTTATTGTGTTTCCTCTCTAAATAAAAAAAAAATATTGGAAGTTGTTGTAAAATAAATAACAAATGCTGCAAAAGAGCTAAGGAAATTTGTGATATTCCCTGTAGTTTGTGTTTGTTGCATTTTGTAGTTTAGTTTCTTCAGCGTTACCACAGCAGTAAACAACAGAAGGTTTTGGCACATCTCCAACAAAAACAAACCGCAAAATAAAAGAAACATGTTTTCTTCAGTGTGCAACTGAAACAAAAGCCTCTCTCATAGTGACGGAAAATTAAGTTTTGATTTCCCTAAAAAAAAAACAAACAAAAAAATTCGTATTTGGTGGCGAAAAGCATTTTCCTCCAATCTAAATAAAAAAAAGAAAGGAAAAAAAAAAGAATGCGTTTGACATGGCAAACTCAGAAAATGTTACCTGTGCTCCTTGTATTTTTGTCCAGTTTGTTTAAGTTTTTGCTTCGACAAATTTATTACTTATGTTTGAATGTGTTTCATGTCCACATATCAATTCAAAAAGCCATACCGTTAGATTCTTGCAATAATTCAGAGGTTGGGTTTGAGTACTTATATTGCCACCGTGATGTGTAATCACTAACATTTAAAAAGGGAGGGGCGGGGAGGCTCAGAGAAGAGAATAAACACACTGTCTGGAACGAGTCTGCTCTGCAGCGACTGGGTGCTGCTTATATGAATATGTATGATGTAACAAACGCCTAGGAGCTGACCTACTTCTGCGTCTCCTCTGCTCATGACTTGGTCCCCTTCCGGGGTAACTCTGTCATCTTGCAACACACTGTAATAGCAGGAAGCAAGCCACTCTCATGTACAAACCAACATGCTCTCCCCGCTTGACGGTTTTGCAAGTGATAATCACTGTCTGCCGAGGGGAAGAGCCCAGAGGTGGTCCGGCAGCCAGAGGATTCCTCAGGACTTCAGCAGTCTGTCATGTTTAGCATTTGTGTTTACCTTCGTTCGTCAGAAGCAAATGTTAACTTGAGCAGCTGCGCGATAGGAAACGGTAGAGGTAAAGCCAGCGTTTGATGGACAGGTGCACATGAAAAAGAAAAGAAAAAAAAAAAGAATACTCTTCACAAATCTGGGGCTGCACACCGGAGAGCAGTCGAAGGCAACATCTCATAAAGTATCTTTATCTGGGATCATTTTTGGTACGGTGCCAAACGCTGTAAGCTTCTCGAGTGGGAATAAGAGAAAAAAAAAAAAAAAAATCTATTTCAGAAAACACAGAAAGACAGAAAGCTGGCAACTCCTCAAATCACACTTCCAACATTTGATGAAGTAAAAATAATTTAATGTATCACTCAAGTGATTACAATCCAATACATTCCTCTTGTGGCTATTAAAACATGAGACTGAGGGCAGGAGGTGCACACTGTTTTGCAAAATAACTTTTCCACATATTGCCTTCTGTTTCATTGGGATTTTTATGTAGCACATCAGCACAAAGCAGTGCCTAACTGCAAAGCCAGAGAAAAAGGACAGTAGGTTTTTGCTGAAACAAATATGAAGAGTGTGGCCTACGTTTGTCTTCAACCCTTTAACTTAGATATTCCTAACATGAAATGCTGTGCGACCCAGTTGTTTCGCGAGGGTCTCGGAGTTTTGTTAGAGATCATTAGTGAACAAACATCATCATGAAGACCAAGGAACACAGCAGACATGTCGGGTTAAGAATGACATTATTGAGAGAAGCAGTCCAGAGAGGTCAGTGGTGACTCTGGAGGAGCTGCTGACATCCTGAGCTTAGGTGAAAGAATCTGTCGACACGTCGAATGTTGGTTGTGCGCTCCACAAATCAAGAGTCCCTCAAAAAAAAAAAAAAAAACCCAGTGAGTCTGCAAAAGACTTTAAACATTAAACATACATCCAGAGCTACAACAGAGAGGTCTAGATCAAAGCATGTTAATGTCTTAGAATGACCTAGTCAAAGGCAGGAGTTAAAGTCGAACTGAGAATCTGTGGACGGATTTGAAAATTGCTCGACATCCAATTTGACTGAGCTTGAATTATTTAGCACCAAAAAAAGAATCCATAAGATTTCAGTCTGCAGAAGTGCAAAGCGGGTAGAGACGAACCAGAAAAGACTTTCAGTCGTTTAAGCAGAAGGAGGCTCAACAAAACATTGAGATGGAATACGTATGCACATCACTCTCAGATTTCAGTTCCTAATATATTTTTGAAAATCAGGCTCCCATTTTCTTCCACTTCAGTCCTCCGCTGCTTTGTACTGAGCATTAACCTTGCTGGGTATGATGTAACAAAGAAAGTTTCATATCTTTAAAACTTTTTTCAAGTTCAAGGGGTACAAAACACACTCTGCAACACAGTGGAGGAAGAGGAAAATGCACAAGTAGCTATAAATGTTCCTGCAACTCCTCAGCAAAAATAAATACCAGTACTCTTCCCCCCCCCCAATGCTCTTGAGTCGACTCTCTCTTTGCTCCTTCTGTCGATCCAGCACTCCAGGTAAGCACAATTTTATCTCAAGATCGCCCCGAGTAAGGGTCAGAGGTGTCGCTAAGCGCCACGCTAATGGCAAACCTCTCATGTTTAACATTTCGCATCTCATTTGGAAAGTGCTGAACAGAGACTTTAATTAACACGCCGAGGTTTGAAGAATACCAGAGCACAAACACCTATGCTAACGTCTACTTTCTCAGAGTGCTGGAATTCACCAGTCAACCTGATTAGTGACGTGTTGAAGCAAGAATACTTTTACATTTGGTGCTTTTGAACATGATGCATTTGCTAAAGTAGAAACGTTTTAGTATTGCGAATAAGCCTGATGGACAGAAGGTCACAAATTTAGCCTCTCTATAATTGGCCCCACATTAAGTTCCAGTCTGAAATTATCCCTACTTCTTTTTTCTTCTTCTCCTGTTTACCATTTTTACCCTCGTATCTTTAGAAACGGCTTTTAAATTAGATCAAAGTGAACCCTGCTTCACGGTACCCATATGTTCAAAGCTAATTTATTTAATATGCTTGCAGTGGGATTCAACAAATAAAACAATATAAATAACATTCAAAAAATGGATACCGTGGTGCTTCAGGTTCCAAGTGCTGACCGTATGAAAATTCTTGGTTTTATGTGTTTACGGCACGTTTTATTATCACAACTGTTTCGCATGGTTAAAATGATACATGTTTTCATTATTGCATTCAACCCTGCACGTTTCCCCCTGGCGGTTGGGAATGCATGATGAGGGAGGTTTGCAAAAAAAAAAACTCCAGATCATGGATGCACTTTTCCAGGCAATCTCCACCACATGAAGCAACTTTGGGAAACAAGAATCTCTTGAAAACAGCCTATTGGATTATAAAATGTTGTTTTCAGTATTTTTGCTCTTTCTATTTTTTGACTCCTGCTCCCGTTTCTTATTTTTTCTTTGTTTTAGAGCTCTGTTTGCGGAGCAGCATTAAATGTGAATTGTAGCTTCATCCTCGGTCTTAAGATTTTCATCAGGAGTGCATATAGAAAACATAAGAGTGAAATTTTTCAACCCATACATAACAGTTTGCCTCAACAGAAACATTTTTATTGGAGAAATCACATTTCTTAGATTCCTTGAAAGTGGAGGTTGGACCCTTCGTCTTGTCAAGATAACCCAAGATCATCTCATTATTCCCATGCTGGAGATTTTAGTTTAACAGTAACAATATATGAAGTTACTTTAAAACAGTGGTTCCCAAACTTTTTCTTCTGCACCCCCCCAGTGGTTTC
>NW_015118120.1:22733-25463 GCF_001443285.1 Poecilia latipinna | reverse complement strand
TATAGATCTTCTACCCGGAGTTGCCCAATAGCCACATATATAACATTTCCAAAACAGAAAAAGAAACCATGGAAAAGAACATTAAAGAATTTCTCGATGCAGAAATTATTTACATCTCTTCTTCCCCGTTAGGAGCTGGTTTTTTCTTTGTTGGCAAGAAGGATGCCACCCTCTGACCATGTATTGATTACCGTGGTCTAAATCAAATAACTGTGAAGAATAAATATCCATTAACCCTTCTCTCATCTGCATTCGAGCATGTCCAGGGAGCCACCATTTTTACCAAGCTTGATTTAAGAAATGCTTCCCATCTCCTCCGCATACGGGAGGGAGATGAGTGGAAGACACATTCAAAACCCCACTTGGCCACTTTGAGTACTTTGTCATGCCTTTTGGGTTATCTAATGCACCAGCCTGTTTCCAAGCTCTAATAAATAACGTCCTGAGGGACTTTCTGAACATTTTTGTTTTTGTCTACCTTGATGACATTTTGATCTACTCTAAGAGTCTTCCTGAGCACTAAAGACACGTCCACCTTGTTCTTCAACATCTGCTGAAGAATAGATTGTCAAGACCAAGAAATGTTTCACCAATCATCGTTACCTTCCTTGGATATGTTCTAGAGGGTGGACAGGTGAGATCTTCTGAGGACAAGATCAAAGCAGTCCTGGATTCGCCGATTGCCAAAACCAAAAAAACAACTTCAGAAGTTCCTAGGTTTTGTTAATTTCTACCAATGTTTCATCAGAAATTACAATCAAACAGCTCTGGCATTAACCTCTTTGACCTCAGTTAAAACCACCTTTTCCTGGACTCCCGAAGCCGACACCACATTCTCCAAGTTAATTTGCTAATACACCCATACTCATCCAACCTGACCCCGCCAAACAGTTCGTTCTGGAGGTGGATGCCTCTTACTGTAAGAACTGTAAGCCGTTCTTACAGTTTTCAGATTCTGATCATAAAATTCATCCATGTGCCTGCTATTCCCGTAGAATGTTTCCAGTTGAGAGAAACTATGTAGGAGACTGCGAGCTCCTCGCCATCAAATTGTCTCCTCTCTTCAAGAGCCATTGGCTGCAGGGCGCACAACACCGTGTTCTAGTTTGGACCGATCACAAGAATCTTGCTTATCTGAAAACTGCTAAAAGACTCAACCCCCGACAATCACGTTGGTCACTATTTTTCTCCTGGTTTAACCTGTCCATTTCATATCGCCCTGGCTCAAGGAATACAAAACCGGACACGATTTCCCGGCTATACTCCTCTGATGACTCTGATAGGTCTCCAGCCTCCATTCTGCCCCACAGTTGTTCCGTTGCTTTGGTTATTTGGGAGGTCGAAGACCTTATTAAACAAGCCCAGTTATCTGAACCTGATCCCGGCACCGGTCCTCCCAATAAGATTTATGTACCCACTTCTGTCAGATCCAGACTCAGCAGCTGGATGCACACTACAAAATTTTCTGCCCACCCTGGAGTGAGTAGAACTGTTTCACTCATTCCCCGTTGTTTTTGGTGGCCGTCTAGTTATAAGACATTAAAGAGTATGTTTTAGCCTGTCCAGTCTGTGCTTGAAACAAACCGTCCCATCAACTCCCGTCTGGTCAGCTCCAACTGCTTCCGACACCAAAAAGACCCTGGTCTCACATCGCATTGGATTTTGTCACTGGGCTCCCCATAACTGGAGGAATGACCACAATCCTCACAGTTATCGACCGGTTTTCGAAAGCTTGTCACTTGATTTCTTTAAAGAAACTCCCATCAGCTCTTCAGACAGCTCAGCTCCTGGTCAAACATGTGTTTTGGCTCCATGGCATTCCGCAAGAGATACTGTCAGACCGAGGCCCTCAATTGACTGCACAGGTTTGGAGACATTTTTGTGAAGCCCTTGATGCTAAAGTATGTTTGTCTTCTGGTTATCATCCACAGTCTAATGGCCAAACAGAACGTATGAACCAGGAGTTGGAAGCAATGCTCAGATGCTTCACCTCGACCAACCCCACTGACTGGAACAAGTATCTTCCATGGGTTGAGTATGGACACAACTCTCATGTTTCCTCTGCTACTGGTTTGTCCCCATTTGAAATCACTTTAGGCTACCAACCCCTGTTGTTTCCTTTGGACATTGCTGTCACTTCAGTGCAGCACCACATCCGCCGGTGCAGGGCTGTCTGGAAAACTGCCGTTTCTGCCCTCAATCGCACCCTGGAACAGAACCGCCAATTTGCTGATTGCAAAAGGAGACCTGCTCAGGTGTACACTCCCGGTCAACAGGTTTGGCTCTCGACCAAGGACATATCATTAAAATCTATGTCCAAGAAGCTCTCCCCCCGTTTCATTCGTCCTTATAAAGTCGAATCAGTCATCAGTCCATCTGCTGTCCATCTGCACCTATCTCCTTCACTCCGAGTTTCTCACCTTTCACGTGTACCAGACTAAGCCCGTCTTGACGAGCCTCTTGTGCCCGCAGCCTGAACCCCCTCCTCCCGCAAGCGAGATTAATGGGGATCCCATTTATTCTGTCTGCCGAATTGTCGACTCCCGTAAACAGGGCAAAGGCTGGCAATATTTGGTGGATTGGGAGGGTTACGGGCAAGAGCACCGTCATTGGATCCTCGGCTCATTTATTCTAGACCCTTCCCTCATCTCCGACTACCATTCCTCCCTCCCGTCTGGTTCTGTTGGACCGCAAGGTGGCAGTCGTTGAGGGGGGTACTGTTGGGATCTG
>NW_015118120.1:16663-18225 GCF_001443285.1 Poecilia latipinna | reverse complement strand
TGGATCTCCTCCACTAGAGAACGATCATTCAGTTCATTCAGACAGTGTCACAGATTGATGCTTTTCTCTGCAGACACATTCTCACTGCTCTCCTTGCTGCACTGAACTGTTTCCTGATTGGTCTGTGAGCTACTTCCTGTCTGTGTCAGCAGACCTTGTAGGAGTCTCTGATTGGTCTGTGAGCTACTTCCTGTCCGTGTCAGCAGACCTTGTAGGAGTCTCTGATTGGTCTGCAGTGAAAGTCCCAGAAGGAAACGGAGGAACAAGTCCAGGTGTCCATTTGGACTCTGTAAGGCCTGGTCAACAGCTCTCTGATGGAGAGACTTTAGGCTAAGTTTATTACATAATAAATATGTTTGTGTTTCTTCCATCAGGTTGACTCCAGAGTTGATGAACTTCAGATGAACATGAAGAGCAGCCAGAAACTCCTGAACACTCAGATGGACGAAGCAGAACACCTTGTCCTGGTACAGCCCTCTCTCCTCTCTAAAGATCTGTGTGAACACTCCTGAGTACACTGAGGCTGCTCTGATATCGATGCCACACTCTGTCAGGTCTGATTCATAGAAGGTCAGGTTTCCTTTCTGCAGCTGATCAAAAGCCAGTTTTCCCAGAGACTTGATCATCTTCTTGCTTTTTCGACTCCAATGTGAATCTGTTTCAGCTCCTCCATCATACTTGACCTTCTTCACTTTGGTCTGAACCACCAGGAAGTGGATGTACATCTCAGTCAGGGTATTGGGCAGCTCTCCTCCCTCTCTGAGCTCCATCACATCCTCCAGAACTGTAGCAGTGATCCAGCAAAAGACTGGGATGTGACACATGATGTGGAGGCTTCGTGATGTCTTCATGTGGGAGATGATCATCTTGATTTGAATCTTGTCTCTGAATCTCTTCCTGAAGTACTCCTCCTTCTGGGGGTCATTGAACCCTCTGACCTCTGTCACCATGCCAATACACTGAGGAGGGATCTGATTGGCTGCTGCAGGTCGTGTGGTTATCCAGAGGAGAGCAGAGGGAAGCAATTTCCCCCTGATGAGGTTTGTCAGCAGAACATCCACTGAGCTGGACTCTGTAACATCAGTCAGGATCTCCTTGTTGTTGAAGTCCAGAGGAAGTCGACTCTCATCCAAGCCATCAAAGATGAACAGAACCTGGAAGTGTTCAAAGCTGCAGATTTCTTTGGTTTCAGTAAAGAAGTGATGAATCAGTCCCACCAAGCTGAACTTTTTCTCTCTCAGCACATTCAGCTCTCTGAAGGTGAATGGAAATATGAAGTGGATGTTCTGGTGGGCTTTGTCTTCAGCCCAGTCCAGAGTGAACTTCTGTGTTAAGACTGTTTTCCCAATGCCAGCCACTCCCTTTGTCATCACTGTTCTGATTGGTTGATCTCTTTCATGTTGGACTCTAAAGATGTCTTCTTGTCTGATTGTTGTTTCTGGTCTGTGAGGTTTCCTGGGTGCTCTTTCAATCTGTCTGACCTCATGTTCATCATTGACCTCTCCAGTCCCTCCCTCTGTGATGTAGAGCTCTGTGTAGATCTGGTTCAGAAGGGTTGGACT
>NW_015118120.1:7943-10319 GCF_001443285.1 Poecilia latipinna | reverse complement strand
CCTGGTTTTAAAATTAGTTAACCGGACTTGTAGCCATTATTTTGTGCCCATGTGGTTGGACACCTCACGGTATGACGAACTCGACCGAACCGTTACACCTAGGATCCTAGGATTTCTGACGGTGGTCTCTCAGGATTTGAAAATGGGCCAACAACTCTTTTAGTGTGCGCTGGACATTAGACTAAGGAAATAGGAAGGGAGGGTCAGTGGAGAGCACCGGAGTTGAGCCTTTTTTTATTTAGTGTCATCAACAAAAATAAAAAAACGTCAGGAAGAGATGATGAAACCGATAATTAAAATGAGGTCGATAGGTTTAATTTATCATGCGATTAATTGATTTATCGTTTATCACGACAGGCCTATTCATTGTTGACTGAAACAATACTGAAGTCAGTACTAAGTTTAATTGATTCCTGAGAAATACTCTGTGGAATATAGCTATTTTTTATGTTTAGCTATTTTGGATAACAGTTTAACCATGTTTAAATGTGAATGCTAATTTCTTTTTTATTTTTATTTATGACCTTGTTTAGGTCAGGGTTTTTTTCCAGCCCCTGTGTAAACCCAGGATGGCTCGCTACCGGATCACCGCAGCTTTGCAGTAGGACTTAATTGACCCAAACTACTTTATTTTTCCTGGACCTATTGCCTTGGATCATGGACTAAAAAGTCAGATCATTGATTGATGGACCATTAATCACCCTGGATACAAAAGAACAGACTTGAATAAGAGAAAAACTCTTGGGTGTTATCAGGGTTTATACTTTTTGTTGTCCTGTTATGTTTATTGTTTATACTTATAGGAAAATATTATATTATTGAATACCTTCCTAAATATATGCAAAACTTTAAGCTTGAATACAATAACTTGAACTTACTTTCTGTCTGATAGTGATTTATTCACACACACAACCTTTCTGACTGTATATTACCACATTTGGCTGTAATCAGGTGCCGCACCTTAATTAGAATGGAAAACAGATCTGACTGAATCTTTGTGTGAATTTTCTGTAAGCTTTCCAAAGAAATCTTTGCATTTTATTGATTTATTAAAGTTTGGTTGATTTTAACTTGCTGATCTCTCACATCACAAACCTTGGGGAAGATGTGTCGACGTCTTTAAGAAGACATGTTACCATATGCATTGATGGAATGAAAATAACCTGGTATTCAGTCTAATGTTCCCATGGCAACAGAACCCAACAGAACTTGGTATCGTCACATGGCCACAATGACAGATAAACAGATCAGCAGTTAGAAACAGCTCACCTCTCTGATGGTGGAGATCCAGGAGATTTAAAGGTAATGGCCAGATCCTTTGACATGTTGCTCTTAAAGGACACACAGCTGGGTTCTGGTTCTGGTTCTGGTCTGAGTCTCTGATGGATCCTGACAGAAACATGATGATTAAAACTGAATCTGTTTAGTCTGGATGAAGCAGCAAAGAGGAGCAGCAGCAGCTTCATCACCACGTCTGTTTTGGCCTGATATAGTGAACGCTGTGTGAAAAGGGCTGTGGACAGCCTCACCTCTGACCTTTGCTCTGGCTCTCATCTTCCTCACTCAATCTATGTTTTGACGTCTTAAGAATGGTCTGATAGATCAATAGATCATTCTCTTTTTGTTAATTTGTATGGCCAAATAGAAGACACATCCTCAAAGTATTAAATAAGCCCTTTGATTTTTGATACTTTTAGTTACTTTCCATTGATTTTGTTGACGGCCTATAGAACTCTGGGACTGCTTCATTTATTTGGAGTTGAGCAACAAAACAATAATCCAAATCATTGTTAGGCCTGTCCCGATAACAAATTTTGCTGAGCGATTAATTTTATTGTTTTAATTTTAAAATTTTTGCGATAAACGATAATATTGTTTCAAGATCTTTTGACACTGATTTAATGGAAATGACTAATAATGCATGCGATTTCCTGCCATAGATACATACACATTATTTTCAATAGAACACATAACACTGGAACTGGTAAACTAAATAAACAAAACAACCAAAAACAAAAATAAAATGGATTCTCAGTCTCCATTAACAAAAAACCTACTTTAATAAAAACTAAACAACATAAACCCAAAGTGAAAATAAATACTGCATTCAACCAAAAGAGTGCAGATTATGAAGTCTGTATACTATATTGCCCTACAACAATCACTAGATTTAAGTAGAGAAGATGGGCAAATCCGACCACCTAATGCAGTAGTTCACACTACACGATGTTTTGCCCCTATATTCCCCTTACGATAATCTTAGATCGGTGGCCGATCTACGATTGTTGCTGGTGACTTCGTAACCATCCTGTAGTGTGATGTAGATTGTCGTGTCCGCTCCGATCTAAATCAGGGGTTTTCCCCGACTGGGAGCTT
>NW_015118120.1:0-3733 GCF_001443285.1 Poecilia latipinna | reverse complement strand
AATTAATCATTTGCAGTGATAGGATTATATTCTGCTTCAAAGATTATGTAGATATTTTACTTTGAAAGGAAGCAACAAGTTGTTATTTTTGACGTTGATGGTGGAGACCAGAGTTTGATCACAGGAAATAAAAACATGAAGCAGATTTTTCAGAGAAGAAATCATAGAAACATCGTCCTTTTATCATGTTGTTTGATTCCAGTTCATCAGTAATATAATTCTGACCTTCAATCAGCAGAGATGAAACTTTGAGCTGAAATAAGCAGTGAATCTTTTCTCCAAACTTTAGAGAGCAGAAAGAAACAGGAAAGTTCCTGAAGACAAAGTTCAAATAAACAAATCAAACTTACAATTTGTTCAAACGATCAAAAGAGTCGAAGAAAAACATCTGAACAACAAATAAAGATCCAACAACCTGATCAGAGCGGCACTTTAACAGTGTAATTCAAACTGAAAGTAAATGTGACGGATGTTGCGTAACTGATGACGTCACAGCTCATGTGATTTGTAGATTTTTCTTTCAAAGCAGCAGAACCAGGAAGTAGAAGGTCTGCAGTGAAATCAGAGGAAGGTTGATAAAATCTTCATGAGGATTTACTTTGTGTAGACCATGATGAATGTAGTGATTATTAAAAAAAAATTAACACTGATATTGTAGTTTATTTAGCATTTCACGCAGAAAAAAATGTGGAAATGCTTACAAACTAAATATTGATATAAAACATTTACTAATTAATATTTAGCTTCAAACAAAAATATATTTTCAAAATTAACATTTGATTTTAAAATTCTGTATTTATTGTCAAAACACAATAAATCCTGATTTAAACTATATTTAATGATCTATTTTCATGTATGTTCAGTCAGACGCTCCATCATGTTGTCATGTTTCAGTTTCTCCTCCATTCAGCAACAGGTGGTGAACAGGTTTAATCCAGTTTAGTGTAATGTGAACAAGTTTAATCCAGTTTAGTGTCATTGTCTTTCTTGCTACTAGCAGCAGAATGTGCATCAATATGTAACATTGATCTTTAGTGAGTAAATCCTTGGTGTTTCTGTCCAGCAGAGACAGAAGAGGCTCCATGGGGACATCTGTCCTTAGAATGTCCTCAATCTGCTGCTTCATTTCCTCCAGAAGGTCTTTATTTGTGCTGAGTCCCAGAAGACGTGTGTGATGACCGACCATTCCACAGATTCCTCCAACATCTATCTGTGGTTGGATCCTGGAAATGAAAGTTTTTCAAGGAGTTCTGCTTAAAGATTTGTCTAACCAGATTTATTTCCTCCAGTTCATTTTGTTGACTCTTTATTCTGCAAGCATAAATGTTTCATTTCCGCTATTTGCTCCTTTACAGATTTCTGCTGTTTTTCCTTTTTGTCCACCTGAAATGTTTCAGATCATCAAACTGATTTTAATATTTGATGGAGAAAAACTGATTAAATACAATAAACAGTTTTCAAATGATGATTTTATTCATTAAAGGAAAAGATCTGAAAACCAACAAACACAAAACCAGGAAAAAACACAAAGCTGGAAAAACAAGACAAGTATAGAAATAGTTAAAGTTTAAATTACTGTCAATGACAAGAAAATAAAGTTTAGACAGAAAAACAAACATAAAACTTTCACTCTGTTCTACATAAATCATCATAAAATCAAAGCAGCAAAATATTCAGTTTTTTCCAAAACATCTCAAAGGATTTCCAGCTCAGTTTGTAGAAAAACTCACCAAAATGATTATCACACCTTATTTTATTTGTTTAGCAAAAAGTTTAAAGAGGAAAAATAGTTTTAACTCCTCCTGATTCTGATCTTTAGTTTTTATTAAATCTTCTCTCTTATTTATAGTTTCTTTTTTCATTTCTATCCATATTTATACACAATGACAGGAGTTTATTATAGACTTCCCAGATAGCACACGATGTTAAATCAATGTTGAAAAATAGTTAGAATTGTTGATATTTGGTTGAAGACGACAAATGACGGAGGATCAACCATCAACAATCATCCACCTCTAGCCAAGTAACTAACGTTGAAACTGTGTCATTGAATCAATGTTGTTTTGTGGTTGAAATCTAATGAATTAAATGCTGATGTCTGATCAATGTTGANATGTTGAATTATGGTCACAAAGGTTGCATGTATGTTGAGGTCGACAACTGATGGTGGATCAACCATCCAACAATCATCCTATTCTAACCGTTGAAACTGTGTCATTGAATCAACGTTGTTTTGTGGTTGAAATCTAATGAATGAAATGCTGATGTCTGATTAATGTTGAATCAATGTCAGCTGTTTTGCCGTATTCCTCCCCTCCTCCTCATCAGAGCTCTGGGTCAGAGCATTTTATTGCTGAGCGGGGTTATCAGGTTTTAAATTAAGCCCTGTAGAGGATAGTAAGTGGTGATTCCTTTCTGTACATTTTTTACTTGTTAATAAAAATTCTTACTGACTGTGTGATATATTGACACGAAAACATCTACAACTTACTACAAGGAGTGAAGCGGTCCACCCCTGCTATTTATATGAGTGGGATGTCCCAAACGCACAGCTGCTTTACTGTTGGTTTGTTTGCAAAAAGATGTTAATTCACTGTTGAATTAAGATCACAAAGGTTGAATTTATGGTTCAGGTCAACGACAGAAGCTGGATCAACCATCAAACAACCATTCAATTCTAGCCAATTAACATCCATTGATTGAAATGTCAACATCGAATCCAGTGTTTTTCAGCACCGGTCCACCAGGCACACTGCCCTGCAAGTTTTAGCCATTTCCCTAATTCAGCACACATGATTTTAATTTATACTTGATTAACAGGGTTTTGCTGAACTGAAAGCATGCAGGTCAGTTTGCCTTGAGGATAAGGTTTGGGGAAGAACTAGTAATCTAAATGTTCAATCAATGTAAGCTGTTTTTTGCACCCCTCCACTACCACCTGCCATTCAAACACCCAACCCCCTTCCCCACACTGCCCACCTGGCCCCATCTACCCCTCAGTTGGGTGAAACAACTTTAATATTAAGTGAGGGTTTTTCATATTTTAAAAGATTTTTTTGGCTCTAGTGGCATTTATTCAGTAGTTAATTGACAGGAAGGTGGGTAATGAGAGAAGGGGGAAGACATGCAGCAAAGGTTGCCAAGTTCGAGAATCGAACCTGTGACAGCTACGTTGAGCACTAAGGCCTCTGTTGTTGGTTGTGCTTCACCCCTGCACCACCACAGCACAACCCCTTTTAGGTGAGGGTTAATCACATTTTAACTTAAACACTATGTGTTGACAACACTGAGTTGTGATTCCGTTCTGTACCCAGATTGCACATGATGACAATTCAACATTGAATTAACATCTTTTGCCAACAAGCCAACAGCGAAGTGGCTGTGTGTTTGGGACATCCCACTCATGTAAATGGCGGGGGTGGACCGCTCCACTCCTTGTAGTAAGTTGTAGATGTTTTTGTGTCAATATATCACACACAAATGGTCAGTAGGACTTTTTTATGAAAAAGAAAGAAAATGTACAGAAATGAATCTTCACCCACTATCCTTTACAGAGGTTAATTTAGAATGTAATACCCCCCACTCACTAATAAAATGCTCTGACCCAGAGCTCTGATGAGGAGGAGAGGAGGGGAAGGGGTGTGGCAAAAGAGCTGACATTGATTCAACATTGATTCAGCATTGATCAGTCGTTGATCAGACATTAGCATTTCATTCATGTAGTATACTGAGT
>NW_015118119.1:0-10320 GCF_001443285.1 Poecilia latipinna | reverse complement strand
AGTGTCATGACCGTCTTATTCACCCCCTTCAATTAAAGTGTTACCGGTTTTGATTTCTAAAACCGTGTTTTGTTTTGTGAAGCAGGAAGTGGATGGATGATGGGAAATGGAATCAGTTCAGCTGATGTGGCTCAAACGAAGAAAGTTTCTCGCTTGTTTCACGAAACAGAAACAAAATGGTTTCATATCTGCTGCAACAAGATGCTAAATTTGTTAAAACAATAAAGTTTCTTGTTGTTGAACGACTATCGAGAAATTTAATGTTTTCACAAAACGTGTTTTGTATCTCGTAACCAGAGTTTCCTGACTTAGTGAGATGGGTTTCAGAAAGTTTCTCATTGTAAGATGAAACTTCGGATTCGTCTTGGAGATTTTTCTGTGGAACGTGAATCCAGATTTTTGGCACATTTTTTCCACAGAGGATATTTAAAATATTCAAAGGAAATGCATGTTGGGAAGCATTTCGCCACAATGTGGCTGTTAGCTGCTGTTTGTAAACAAAATGTTAGCTTCAATGCTAGTGACTTAATGCAGATTAAGGTATATTTGTCGTTTTAGTGGTTGTACAGTGGAGCCTCGCGTATTCCTGATTCATCTTTTCATAGAATTTTCTGTGGAACGTAAATCCAAATTTTTGTCATAAATTCTGTCCATTTGAAATGTTTTTGTGGAAAATATCTAAAATATTCAAAGGAAATGCATCTTGGGAAGCTGAAGCATCAGCCACAATGCTACTTGAAAAGCCGTTGGCTGGGATTTGCAAACAAAACGTTAGCTTCAGTGCTAATGCTATTAATGCTAAAGGAATATTTGGTGCTTCATCTGTTAAATTAGCTATTTAAAAGCATGATTAGAGGACAGATTTATGTAAATAAACTCTGTTGGACACCCGTCGTATCTGAGGACGTATTTCTCATCTTTTCATCCTTTTTAAGGTTTATTGCCTCTAATAGGAGACAGAAAACCTCCATGTGACGAAGCAGCGCAGTGAAAACAGCAGAAAGTGTTGAGTTGGTGTTTCCTGCTGTGCAGTTAGAGACGCCGTTAGCGGCTCGCTGATGAAAGGCAGAGGAACCTGCGTATCGATCCCATGGATCCGGCCCTTACCTCTAAAGAATAACCACCCCACCTCAGAGCGGTAAACCTTCCTGAATAATATAATTGTGTGTTTGATCCTCACTGTGACCCGGACTGAGAGCGAAAAGCCGATCGGATCGTTGGCTTCACCTCTGGTCTGATTTCCATCGCTCCTGATTAAGGAAAAGAAATTAACAATTGCACTTAAATAAGAAATAAAACCACATGTAGATAAGTTTAATGCAATCTGTAGGCCTGTTGCAAGTGATCAATTTATCACATGTGAAATTAAAATAAGCTCCATAATTTCCATTTGCAGGATTTATTGTTTTTTACTTTTCTCTCTTTCTACCAAAACGTTTTCAGTCTGAAGCTTTTGTCTCAACTAGGACAGTTTTGTTTACAGAGACACCATAATTAATTTTCCTTGTTGTTATTTGGTTTATTTATTTTGTATATTTAAAATGTCTTCCAGTTCCAGTGTTAAATGTTCCTTAGAATTATTGTGTTCTTGCATTATATTACTTGAAAATGGTCTCAAAACAACAATATTATAGTTTATCGCTATAACTTCTGGGACAATTTATCATCTAGCAAGATTTGTTGCTATGCATCGTTATAAAAACACGCCGTGCCAAAATCCTCCTACCACTTCCTGTCGTTGTGTTTGTCATTTCCTCCAGTAGTAACATTCAGTTGTTGATCATGACTCATGATGTTTGTGAAATATACAAATTTCACTGCAGCTGAAGAATCACCCTATCCTAATTTTTAGGGAAAAACGTGTTGTTGCTTTTCCCCAAATTTGACGTGTTTCCATTATTTTCGTAATTCCAATTTGCGAAATACTAGCAGAAAAAACGTTTTGTGGTTTTTTACCAAAGAAAAGGAAAATCCTTCAGCTGCTAAAATCCGACCCTGCTCCATTTTCTTTACATTTCATTTAGAAGGAAGTTGCGCTCAGCATCTTCTTCAGAGGTTTTTGTGTCGTTTCCTTCAGTGGTTCTTTCTGCAGCGCCCCCACAGGCCAGGAGGGGAACAGGCTGCTCAAAGGGGTTGGTTGGTTTGACAGTGACAGAAAACTGAAAATGTAACAAATGTTTCAATTTTGGTCACGTCTACCAGTGAAAACATCCTTGAAATCCTTAAAATATTGATGTTTACGGGTTATTATAGTTAACTGAAGTGGATTTTAGGAACAATTCATTACTTTAAATACAGATTAAGATGCTGAAACTGCAGTTTTTTAATCTGTTATTGGGGTTTAAACCATGCAGTACATGTTTGTCCAGCGACTGATGTTTAAATTTTGGTTTGTGTTTCTGTCTGGTGGAAACTGCTGGGTCGTTTTCCTCGGATCCGTTCAGCTGTCCTGCTACGTTTAAAGTCCAGGATTGTGTCGCGTTTAAACTCCGAATAAAAAAAAACCAAGCAAACAGCTTTCTGGACTGAAGTACACGATGTTCCTGACGCTCATTTCAACGGCGAAATGAAGGGCGAACGAGCTGAATCAAACGAACCGGGCTGAGGAAGGAATCCTGGGATATTTATAGGAGAGCAAATACATTGATCAGAGAGTAAAGAGGCAAATAAAACGTTACACATTATAAGGAAACAGATTCATAGGAGGGAAAGCTGGTGAACATTAACAGATTCCTACTGGGGATTATGGTTCAAGAACTAAATTCACATTATTTGTCTTCCAAACACAGATTAATTTATATCCAGAGACCAACAGCGCCACCTGTCTGCTTCTGTCAGGAACTGACAGCTTTAAATGCCCTTCGTTCACCTCAGCTAAGAAAAACAGGATCCTCTTCCAAACGGCAAACAAAACCGACAGAGGTGATGCAGATTTGATGAACTGACAGAGAGCAGCGCAGCGGTGTGTGTGTGTGTGTGTGTGTGTGTGTGTGTGTGTGTTTACAGCGAGGGTAGCTTCCCCTTACATAACAGTTCTGTTACCGAGTCCTTAACCGGATTCGTATTGATCAGCCGGGCTCCGACTCGTGCATACTTAATTCAGGGAGGTAATCAAATCAAACGCACCCAGACCTCCTGGTCTCCTCCCACCCAGACGCCACGAGGCGTTAATGCCACTTTTATCAGCTCTTCTCTGCTCAAAACGAGATTTTTCTGCTGTTTACTGCAAAACTCTACATGTTAGTGTTATTTTAAAACAGGAGCTACAACCTGCAGCTCTTCAACTAAATGAAATCAATTACCTCCATGGTGAATTTTGAATAAAAAAAGAGGAAAAATTTCTGTCAGAAGACTCAGAAATTTTGAGATTAATCTCAGAAACGTTCTAGAAAGCATAAGAACATTTCTAAGTTTCAAAAGTCAAACACTTTTGAGTTTTAAAAATCAGATATTTCCCAGTTTTTAGGAAATTTTTGAGATTTTCTTGCAAATTTTCAACTTTTGAATCTCATAAATGTGCATAATTTTTGTAGAAAATTTCTGAATTAATTGAAATTTTCAAACTAACGTATTACAAATGATAAAATAATATATATTAATACATTTATAAATATAAATATTCACATTAGTGAAACATTTGAAGTAAAAATGTGAGAATTTGTTAATTTTGCAGTAATTTCTGTAATTGTGTTGCAAATTTTGCAACATAAACTCAAACATTTTTATTCTTCAAACATGCAGGAATCTGTTTTTACGTGATCACAGAATTGCGAAAAAGTGATTATCAAATATTTATTCCAGAAAATATCAAATTCCTAATTTCTTAAAGCAAACAGTAACTTTAATTTTCCTCTTCTCCAAACCCTGATTCCCTCCCTGGTGTTTTGTTTCCCAGCATGCAAGCGGAAGGAGCAGGACACGGGGAAGGATCGCAACAACACACCAAAGAAGTCGCGGCTGGTCTTCACCGACCTGCAGCGGCGCACCCTGCTGGCCATCTTCAAGGAGAACAAGCGGCCGTCCAAAGAGATGCAGCTCACCATCTCGCAGCAGCTGGGCCTCGAACTCACCACAGTCAGCAACTTCTTCATGAACGCCCGCCGCCGCAGCCTGGACAAATGGACAGACGACGGCGCCAGCCCCGGCGCCCAGTCCTCGGCGTCCAGCACTTGTACCAAAGCATGATAGAAGACGGGGAGCCGGAAAAACGGAGATACGGGGACAAACCGGGGTCAGGAGGGGTCAAGGTTTCGTCCGGTTGAAGCGAAACTTAAACTTTTTACACGATTTTCTTTTTTTCCTTTCCTTGAGGGTACAAACAGAGAGAGGGGCTGCTCACTGCCACGACTTGTAGCCAAATCGCCTTCTGCAAATTTATCGTAAACATAAAGAAAGCTGGAGGGTAAACTCATCAAAAACATACAAAATCTCACTTTGGAGGGGAAAAACCTTCTAAATCTTCAACTGTCCACTGCTGATGTCTCCTTTAGGCTGACACACTAGCCCAAAAACCAAAGACTAGAAGACAATGTGTGTTTTCTATTATGCAATATAAGCTAGGAAACAACCAAACACGAAACCAAGGAAAGCTTTATGACTGCAGAATGTGAGAGATGCTCTGGGACGTCTTCTGTGGAAATACTCTTCTGTTCTCCTCAAAGGTCCAATCAGGAGTTGGGTTTCAGTTCAGCAGTTCAAGCAATAGACAGTTTGGCTCTGAGGGGCTTTTACTTCCACCAAACCAAAGATAGATGATAGTTTTCACCTAAATGACAATTCTTCACCTCAGAATCAGCGTTCAAAGATTTGACTCTTTAAAGAAGGTGGTGCCGAAATATGCAAGCACAAACATTCATGGGACGACCCAACAACGTTCAGCTTCATCAGAACCCTTCGCGTTAGGTTAGGTGGTATAAACTACATGTGAGTGAGCACAATCTTGAAGCACATTTTCTTTGCAATAGACCCGGAGCCGACGGCCGACCCGAGTGGGCTTCGCATCTTAGAAAACTCAGGATGCCATTTATTTTCTAAACAGTGGCTGAAGTCCATTCGGTGCGCGTCACAAACACGCCGTGAAGTCCTCAAACGCATCCAGAGATGGTTTCTGAAGTAAAACACAACTTTAAAGAGTCATTTCCTAAATGTTCCCCGTTAACCACAGGCTAACGCTAGCTTACCCCGGCTTCACCGATCGCAGCATCATTCAGGGAAGTGATGGCAGCTCCTTCCACCAACCACCACAGCAGAATTCCCCTTGTAATTTACTGCATAATGTAGATCAGTCCTTGGTGATATTAAAGGGGAACCATTTTGCTAACGCAAAACTGAAATTTGTGAAACAAGATTGTCCGAGTCATCTAACTTACACCTGACTCTTATGAAATGGTTTCCAACTGCAGACTAGAGATATTTTTGTAAGATTCTGACTGCCATCACAAAGAAAACCAGTATAAAACAGAACCAGTACGAACGGTAAACCACCTGGACCCAACGGAGGACTGGCCGGCCAGGCAGATCAGGGCCTTTGTAATAGTTAAAGAGGACAATCTAAAGACGATGCCTGGCCAGTCCGTCCCTCCTGAGGGTCAGTGGAAACCAGAAAACGGCTCCCAAAGCTGCAACTAACTCATTTAAATGGTCGTCAGCCATGAATTCAGCAGATTGGTCCAAATACCAACAACCTGAAGAAAACCCGTTTCCATCCATCACCTCATCAATCATCTTTCACTCAAGCTATTAAACCAAAAAATGAAACCAAACCAAAGCAAAGGCGTCAGTCAGCAGCCCCTGCTCCTTTCCACATCCAGGCTGGAGATTTCGGCCTGGTTAGAGGCAGCCAAAGGCTTTAAGAACATTTTAAGATAAAAAAATGGACACTTGAGACTTTTTCTATTTATTAACAAATCGAAACCAAAGAAAACCTTTTTCTGCACCTAACTGTTCCAACAAATGGGAAAAAAAAAAAAAACTTGGATGAGAATTATTACCAAAAAAACAAAAGAAAAAAAAAAAACTGAGTGGCGACGATGTCAAGGAACGAGGAAACGAAGGAAAGTTCGACAGGAGGACGACATCTCTGGAGTAGCAAAGTAGCTTTTGTTGTGTCTGATGGTGCATCAGGCGACTTTGGGACTGAAAGGGTAAAACCACACGGGAAGGAGGGAGGAAACAGAACCGGGTGTTCTTCTCTCCGGCCCAACGAAAAGGCAGAACATTAATGTGTCTCTCACGGTTGAAGAGTGTCTTTAACGTGTGCCTATGCAGTTTTTCAAAGTAAAAAACGGTTTAAAGAACAACAGAAACCTCATCAGCTAACAAACCAAAGATTCACCGTTGACTCCGGCAGCAGCGCTCCTCCCCTGCACAAGGTAAACCTGAGGCATTTAGTCCTTTTCACGTTTCTTTTTGTAGTTTGTAGCTAACTACCCGATGATAAATTTCACATTTTAATTTTCTGTAAAGCACTTTTAACGCTGAAACATGTCAAATGTTTCTGTAAGAGCATCGCATCAAAAGGAAAACTTCAGTTTTTCACCACATTCTACTTTAACTAGTGTTTGATAAATCAGGATGAACCATTTTTAATCATCCGGAGGAGCGACAGCGGGAAGCTTTCTGAAACGTTCAGCGCGTACCAAAGATTTTTTGCTGCACTATCAGAAGCACGCTGGACCTCTTTCATTAGTCTGATTAGTTTCTATTGTTCCTGATTTTGTTTTACTTTTCACCTCAAACCGTAAAATAAAGCAACCAAACTTTGGTTGAAACTCAAAAACTTTGATGAGAACCATAAATAAAACATGTTAGCCAAAAAACAAAAACTTGGAAATGATTTCCAGAAAATAATTTTTGAATTCTTAAGATGGAATATATAATATGCTAAAACTGCTAAAGCCTGGGTTCTTTTGCATTTCTTCAGGTCAAAATTCAATACATTTTGTTTTTCTAACTGATTAATGCTACGTTCCTACGGAAAGCAAATGTGACCCATATACAATTTTGTCTGAACTTTTCACCCCCAAACAAAACTTCTTCATGCCACGTCCACTGATGGCATCTGAAAGTCTCAACGCGATCAAAATGTCGCCTTTATCTCACTTTACGTCGTTCGTCTGGTAAATCCAAACGATGGCTTCTGATTCAGCTTCCTTCATCTTGTTTTGATCTTTAGACTAAACTGTCGTTTCGCCTCAGTGACGTTTTCTGTAGACAGAGGCCATTATTACGTTTCACCTTGGGGTCATGAACCGTTCACACAAAAATCTGATTTAATTACTGCAAACAATCGCACAAAAAAATTCTATAAAATAAAAAACTGGATTTCAGCAAAGAAAGAATCAGAACTGAGCATCAGGACCTGAAGTCCAACCAGGACTGGCTGGACGGCTGAACCAACCAATGGCTGCTGGACTAGAGATGGACATTTTGTCCACCTATCCAATAATATCTTAATTGGATGAATTGATAACAAAATTATTTAACTGAACAGGCGTTATAGTCTGGAAGTACAGATATTTTCCAGACTTTTTTTGCATTTTTATCCTCATTTAGAAGTGGAAAACATGGGAACGCCTTTTTTTAAGGTCCTAAATAAAGGTGATGCTGCTTTGTTTGGTTGAAAAGTTAAGAAAAATAAAAACTCTGAGTATTTTAATAAATGTCTTTAGCACATAACAACAAGGGAGAAATAATTAAACTCGTTCATAATCATGAAAACTGGCGTTACCTTGGTGTGAGGGGAGGAGTCTCGCTGCCGACCCATTTCTACGGCAACAACAAACAAACCGAAAAATAACACCAAATCTCCAACTGCTGAGAGAAACTGCTGAAATCTCGGTCAAATAGCTTTATCCTTAGTTTTCTGTCTGTGTTTTTCTGTATGTGAAGCTTCTAGTCCAAAGAAATCCTCCGGCTGCCCGACCCCAACCTGTTGCTGTCCGCTGCCCGTCGGAGGGGCTCGGATCAGGGTCAGGCGCCGGCGGCCATTTTTCATGTCATTCCCACTTGCAGTTCTGTCTAGATGTAACAATAACGGCTAAATCTGCCAAGCGTAAAAAAATAAAAAGGGAAAAAAGAGGAGGAGAGCGAGAGATAACAGGAAGGTAAACCAGAAACTGACCCAGAGGTTTTCACTGCTCCTTTATTTGCCAATTTACATTTCTGACCACTATTGTACTTCCTAAGTTTTTGCAATCTGTGATTTTTTTATGTAATTTGTTTTTAATTGTGAGGTAATTTAAGCGAACAAATTTTGTTGCCAAGTCTCCTGGGTGACGGTTAGCTTTGCCAAAGTTTACACTGTTTGTTCCTTTTCTTTCTGTTTGATGCCATATTTATTTATGACGTGTTTTAGAAAACACTAGTTTTGTACTTGATAATTTAATGTTATTTAATTAGGTGTAATTCTTTTTTTCTGATGAATATTTATGGGTATTTAAGAATGTTAGTTGCATCAAAGATGCTTATTCCAGGCCTGTTAATTTATTCTTAGCTAGTTTCCTTTCCGAAGCCGTGAAGCCTGGAGTTATGAATGTTTAGATCTGATGACAGAACGCAGGAATCCCAGCTTCACCTACATACTGCTGAATGTCAACACTTGCTCTCACTCTCTGCCTGTTTAGCCTTTATTTCTCCTTGTTCTGGTTTGTTTTGTTCGTATTTTTCAGAATGAAAACGAAATGAGAAGTAATAGCTACTGAATGATGAGCCTGTTTCGTTCTGATTCCTGCTGTGGAACCAGGAATGATTCTTCAGAGTTCAGGTGAAAATCGGGCCACATGCTGGTGTAAACGGACCCACCAAACAGGATCAGCTGTCTTTACTTCCACACATCAACATCTGCGGCTGAACTCTCAGTATGAAGCCATTAATTTCCTTCTAAAAGGCCAAACAGGAAATTTAAGGAAAATAAAAACTATTTTGAACAAAATCTGACAGAAGTTAGCAAAAGTGACCATGATAAATTATTTCCTAACTCTTTCTGCCTTTCCAGTGACCTTTATTCTTTAACGAATTCGTCTATGAGGATTCCCTGTCTGGACTTCGTTACATTTGATCAGCCGAGCTTCAGCAGGTTTTTTATTTTTCCAGATCTGGGTTTTCTTTGGACGACGGTCGGATCTGGATTTTATTTCTGTTTTATTTGATTCACATCAGGTGTGAACTCAGGAAAACTGGCTGCACCTTTTAATGTTTCATCTGCAAATAGTTTCGTTTGGTTAAATTGGATAAATATTACGCTAAAGGTGGAAACAGTTTGGAAATGATTAGTTGGGGTCTTTAACATTGGTTTTGTTGATAAAATCCCAGATATTTCCTCGGTAGAGGAGTCTGTCGTGTGGACGTAAACACGCCGGTCGTTTCCTCGTCAGGAAGGAAACGGCGCGGTCCCTTGGAGCCAGCGGCGGCCGAGGCTGAAGCCGTCCGTGTAAAACGACGTTCACAGTTTCCACAGTGAGATCCAGAGGCTACCTCACTCACTTCCCATCTGAACTCTGAGTTGTTGATGAAACCAAAGAAAGCGAAGCTTCGTTTCGTTTGGTCTGCGCTCAGCGACACGCCGCTCTCTTCCTCTGAATTATAACAAAATGACGGTTTTTCTTCCTCTTTTCTCTCTTTACCTCACATTCAGACGTTCAGGTGTAATTTAATATGATCAATCAGCAAATTAAAACGTATTTTAGATATAATTGGTAAACAGGACTCTCATTTCTAACTTTGGTTCAAGCGAACAAAACCTTTTGTTTTTATGGTGTATTAATTTTTTAATTTTTTAATTCATTTTTAATGGTTATAAAAATGCTCAAATATTTAATTAAGTTGCATATTATTGTCTGAAAACGTATTTTGGATCCCATTTGCTCCAGGTTACTTCCTTGCTTGCCTTTTCCTGCTGCCAGGCTGTTCAAAGTGTGGCCCAGGGGCCATTTGTGGCCCCTGAAATAATTTTGTTGGCCACCGGATCCGAGTCAATAATGGTAAAAACAACTGATAAACCCAAAAATGTGGAAATTGTTTATTTTCTTTTAATAAGGCAACAATCCAAAACCATTTTTAAGTTTTGGATCTTTGATGATGTACAGATTTTATAAAAATTTATTGATATAAAAAGCAAGAAAAAAATCCTGTTGAACTAATTTTTGCTTTGTTAATTTAATGAATTGACCAGTTTTGGCCCCAGAGCTGAAAGTTTTTACGCCCGACTCAATAAATGGCTGATACACAAAATGACCGACCAAAGAAAAGATGGAGATTCAAAACTAAAAGTGACAAAAGCTTCAGATTCATTAAACCTTTTTATTGTAGTTAAATGAGATC
>NW_015118118.1:0-10329 GCF_001443285.1 Poecilia latipinna | reverse complement strand
AGATCCTCTCCACCACACACACACACACACACACACACACACACACACACACACACACACACACACACACACACACACAAAAAGACAGCTCCTTTCCCTCTTTTTTTGTTTTTCTTGCAAAGTGCACACACTTCATAATACACAAAAAAGACAAAAAGGAAGAAAAAAAACAAAAAAAAAACGAACACTCTTCTCTTTGACACATCCAGTAAGCTCACCAGATCCTCCGCCTCTCCGTCGATCCTCCAAATATTCCCACTTTTAAACTGAGCGTTGCTATTTATTTTAAATTGAACAGAGAACAATGCATGAAATATGTGCCTTCTGACTTGGCTGCATAAAAACAGGTTTTAAACAGCATCTGATTAACGTGACTAAAACTTCATTTTCTGGGGTTTTGTAAGAAAAGCCTCTTTTATAAAAACGCCCTGCAGTGCCATTGTAGAGTTTAATGTTACGCCTCTCTTTCTAAAGGTTAATGCAGCAGATTTCATTATGTGCATGAAAGTGCCTCAGTGTGACACACCTCTTATGACAAGGATATCAGGTTTGGTTCGATTCTCCTCCTTTCTCTCCTTCTCTTATTCTGTTCCTCTGCTCTTTGCATGTTTCTGTAAAGAGCCGTGTTGCCGCTCAGTTCATCCCTTTACTCACCGATGCATCACAGTCATACTTTTCTTTCTAAGTAATTTCCTGTCAAATTTTGTCTTTTAGTTAATTGAGTACATTTTGGCAGCTTTAAAATGCTGCATTGAAATTCGACGACGTCAGCCCCAAGTTTTATTGGTTTTTACTTTTTGTTTTCTCTTATCATCAGGTCCCTTTGACGACATCGTTTATAAGCCACACCTCTGGCTTTTCCAACTGACTTTCATCATCTTGAACCAGCCGGGTTGACGTGTTGTTCAGAAAGTTTGTTGTTTTAATTTCAAGAAAAGAGTCCAGCTCTTTCCCTTCTCAGTCAGGATACGAAGGTGCTGCAGGCTAATCGAAAAAGGTTAAATATTAGGAAATGTTGATTGGTTTCAGCATTTCAGTTAAAAGTGGAACTTGTGTATTAAACTCAAAATGTATTTCAAGTATATGTTTTTGGAAATTGCAGCTTGCAGCCAATATAAATAAGATAAAGCAATCCAATAGAATAATCTCATGCTGATGGAATACACAATCATGGGTCAGACGGCTGATTTTACAGCTATAAACCATGAAGCCATTAAGGCCCCTCACAAGTGTAAGCTGGCAGTTCACTGAGTGTTTGTAAGTTTAATAATGGAAAACTTAGCGGAAGAAAAAAATGTGGTGGAAAAAGTTGTACAAGCAACATAAAATACAGCTTTGAAAAGATTGTAAAGTAATCCATCCATCCATCCATCCATCCATCCATCCATCCATCCATCCATCCATCCATCCATCCATCCATCCATCCATCCATCATTTGGTCATCGCTTGTCCTTGTATCTTGCAGAATTGTCCACAGTTTTCTACCATAAGATTTATTTTTTATTGAGCTTTTGTAATATTCAAATTTTCCGGGAATCTAAACTTTCTTCAGCTGTACACAACAGCTGAACAAAAAAAATTACATTTGAATATATACATATACATACATACATATTTACTCTTTTGTAATGAATGATATGAGTAATTTATATAAAATGTAAATGGAATAAATGTTTTAAAACCAAATTAATGCAATAAATCAACATTTTGATTACATTCTAAGCATGCCCTATTTTCTGGTATGTAAGCCACTACGTTTTTTCCCCACATGCTTTGAACTCTGCAATGCGGCTTATGCGCAGCGTTTTACCAATCGGTTTCGAAATGCTTGAGAGCCAAATGGCCTTGACACAAAAGTGACACTGAGAGCAACAACAAAAGAGACACAAAAGAGGAAGTTCAATTCCGACACCTTAACGGTTTTAATGCACAGGAGGAAGATGAAGATTGCAATCAGTAACTTTTCCCTTTGTAAAGCAGCCAATTTTACAGGCACTGGTACCGGTATGTATTTCATTAAAAGTAAAAAAAAAAAAAAAGTCTTTATGTGTGAATAACTAATCTTAAAACATGGACACTTGTGACTTGTAGACAAGTGCTACCCCTTCAAAGTCAGTGGGTCAGACTCATATGCAAGTGAGTTCAACAGAAATTAGTTGTAAAGAGTGTCTGTTACATTTGTCTTACTGCTGAACAAAAAAAAAAAAAAACACAAAAAAAAAAACAGAAAACTGCAAAGCAAGTTCATTAAAAAACAGTAATAAGCAGTGGTGTGAATAGTTTTGGTCAAAATTATTATGTCATTCATGAAAATTGAAAGCGGTAGAAAGAAAAAAATAAAACAAACAAACAAAAGTGGCTATTGTTTTCAGCCCCACAAACAGCTATCATCCGTGTGTTTTGGTTCGGATGTTTGGAATCATGTTGTGCTGATGCACTTTGTCCATTTGGATCTAAAGCGCCAGCGTGTTCTTTCGCGCCTCCGGTTTGCACTGCTGAAGTGCCATCGACGACTCAGAATGGCAGCTTTATGAAGCAGGAAATTTGTTCCTTTCTTCTCATTGGATGTAAAGAGAAAAGAATAGGTAACATTATGAGACGTGTCTCATTAAAAAGGAGGGGGGCTAATGGCAGCTCTTTAACGCCGAGCATCGGCTGCCTCTGCAGACATCAGTGCTCTTCTCCGCTGATTGCCCCTGCAGCCTCAGCATCACTTAACTTCACATTAAATCGGCCCGCGCTCTGTCTAGTTTGAGCTGGGGTAAGAGGGGGAGGGAGCAGCTAGTCAGCGCATTAATGGAAGCAGAAGGACCTTTTCACTTCTCCCTTTGTTACCGAGAAGAAATGAGACCCACTAATGTCTGTGGATGTAGAGACCCACATTCATTAAGGCTCCTGTGCAGACGGAATTAAGAGACCAAAAAGGAGAGCAATATTTTCTTCCTGTTGCTCTTTCTGCGCGCTGTCAGTTTTCTCATGCATGTTTTTAACAGACCAGACATGTCCAACATGCCCAGTGAACGGGGATAATTTACAATGAGAATAGATCTTAGTACGAGGTGTTGAAAGAAAATAAAAAGATAAACTGTTTTATTAAAAAAAAAAAAAATCCCAGGTATAAATGAAGACTGTTCCTCAAAGTATTTCTCAAGTGCTTTTGATTGTTGAATTTGCATTTTCCATCTGACGAAATCCGAAATTGTTGGTATTGTGGTGAGATCAAGCGTCTTTGGAGGCTACGCCATCCAATCTTCTATAAAATATCACATTCACATCAGTAGATGTAACCTTTGTCCAAAATCTGTTAATAAGATCCCAATTTTATTTCCTCTGGAATAAATAACACTTTGGCACGAGCAGCAACTCGACAAGAAACTCGCAATCGCTTTGAAGATCTCTGGCCGATATTAAATTAAAGTAAGAGTCATTTTTGGAAAGAAGTGACTGAGAATAAAGGAGAGAATATGGATGTCTCAGGATTATTTTCTAGCACACCTTTGGGTGTAAACCTGACAGTAAAGGCAGAGCTCCGACAGTGATGGAGGCTTAATCCTGTTATCTGTCTCATTTACACATACTTCCAGGGTCTCTGTATTTGCAGAGCGCCTGCAGGCCTCTATCAACGCTTACAGTTTTCCTCTCCATGTGACGAGAAGCTGAGCAGTTGGGCTTCCTACGGTCGTGTTAGTTATCTTGTGATCAGGGGGAAGTAACATATACAGGACAAGACTTCATTCACTTGATTATTTTTTTCTTTCTCAATTTGAACATTCCACATGGGCAAAAGTCTGAAACACAAACAGTGTTAGAAATATTTTCCGTTTGGCTTGGGCTTAAATTTTAAATAGACTGGGGAATTTCTACAAAGCTCAAATTTAAAGTGATTTCTTGAAAATATAACAGCAATGAAGAACAAAAAAAAAAAGCATCGTGGGAGCAGCTGTCTATTTTTCAAAAGTTTCAAGTTGTAAGAAAAACAGATTTAATTTAAGTTTTTGTTAGTAGCTTCGTATGGACATTCTCACTCTCTCTGTTGGTGTAAATGAAAATATGTAACATGATGCATGTCAACATATTAACTAAAATATAATTTTAAATCTGACATGCTAAGGGTTTTCTCAGTTTAAATATTTTAAATAAAGATATCTTTGGTTTTCATGGTCCTTCTCAATATTCCATCCAGCTTTCGTCTTTCACAAATCACTACTGAGTCAACATGTTGACAATATTACATTAAATCTGGAAATAAGTAGATTTAATATTTTGTTTATTATCAACACATACATACATAAGAATGTTTGTGGCTCTTGTTTTCAGGCAGAAATCAGTTTTTTTTTATAAATCAGTAAATTCTACATCAACACATAGGTGTTCAGTTCTCTGTACTCAGTTCCAACAAACCGAAATAAAATCCAACGAGACCGATTCCTTTCAGACTTTACCTAATGAATAGAGTGAAACTCGGCATAAATGCAGCCGATCTGTGAAGGCCTCAGAGAGCATTTTTATCCGAGAACACTACTGAAACAAACAGCATGATGAAGACTAAGGAACACAGCAGACAGGTCAGGGACGAAGGTGCTGAATAGCTTAAATGAGTACTTGCCTATAAATAATATCACGAGCTTTGAATACCTCAGACATCTATTCAACCCGTCGTCTGAAAATAGAAAAACTGTGTCGCAGCTGAAAGCGTATCAGGACATGGCCGTCCACCTAAAACAGCAGGTCATACCCTTTAAGGAAGCCATGAAAAGTCCTGAAAGTCCCCAATCCCATCTGAAATTTAGACACGAAGCAAACTCATAGAAGGTCAGATAAGACCAAACTTTAATTTTCTGATCTGTGGGCAAAACCCTATGTGGTCAAAGCCTTGTTCATGTCACGATCTAAGCGTTTTCTTGGAAAGAACAAGATTAGGAAATTATATTTGATTCCATTTTACAATTATGCACCCTTTAGTGTTTGTCAAATAAAATTCAGTGAAGCTTGTGATTATAACAAGACACTTGAAACAGTTTGAGGGAATCAAATGTTTTTAAAAGGATCTGTGTTATCTTTAGCCCAGACATCTCTGGCCAACTTATTCTACACAGAGAAACTCCAAGTAAGAGCTTTTGTTTTGTTTTGTTTTTTTCCCTTTTTGCACGGTTGGTTTATGCGTAAGACACTTTCATATGCCTTTCCCCTTTATTCTATATTCCCAGTTATGGAGGGAGACGTCAAGAGTGTTTCTGAGCAGAGCACCAACAGATCAAGCCATTTTTAGTGAAGAGACTTACAATAGTGGCAATTTTTCCTAAGAGACAACAATCCCAACATGATCTTTTTTTTTTTTCTACTGTACTGTACTCCTACTCTCAAAGACTTAGACGTATTCAAGATGATATTACTGTTTTTCCAGGCTCCATTTTGAACATTGTGTTGCAGCAAAACTCAGATGGAGTTTATGTTCCTTTAATATGGTCCAAAATGACGTTGACACAGAGAGGTGTTTACAAAGTCATGCAGAAATCCCCACACAGCTGTGGGCACACAACTCCATAAATATGGAGAAAATGAGAGCGGAGCTGAAGGAAGAGAAAATGGAGTAGATATGGAGGGACATAGCCTTTGGGGACTGTTTTTCCATCTGCCAAGCAGACAAGCATCCATTCAGCGTTGTTTTATTTTTACATTTTTCCACCAATTGTTATCAGCCTTGTCCCGGGGCAGCACACTGGGTTAGCTAACTACCCAATATGGGGGCATATTGTACGTTCAGACAGCACATTGTTTTTGCCCTAACAATGCTGCAACAATGAATATGCTAACAGCTTCCTTTCTGGAAACAACAAAATAAAGTAGTTTGGATAAAAAAAAAAAAGTGAATCTTGAGGATGGGTTTTGTGAGTGCCCTACGCTCTGTGCGATAATCTGCCCTGTGGCTGCAAAAGCAATTTCTCAACCGTTTCCCCCCCTCAGAAACATGTCTATTGTTTGTGTGTCTCCTGACCCTACTGTAGCTACAAGCACATTCATATCAATTTGTGTCACTTCATTACACTCCGGCCATCGTTTAACACTGCAACTGCGAAATCTTTTTCTCTTTCTGTTCCCTTTGCTCCGAGCCCGAGATTAAAGCGCTAACGACCACTCCCTGTTCTCATTAGAAAGCCTGCCCAGATACACTTTTCATCGGACTCTGTCACGCTCCTCAACCGGACTGTCGGCTGAATGAAGACAGAGGAACCCACAGAAAGTCTTTGTTGCTTTGCAGAAGAATCTGGATTTTTGGTTGCTTCCTTGTGTACAAACACGGCTTGGATTTTCTTTTCTAAAATCTTGTTTCCATATGTGTTGATGGATGCAAATGTTTGGTGTATTGAAAATTGATATTCATATTAATTAGTACCATATTTGTGGTGCTTTTGCCTTTCACACATTAAATGCACGCCGTGTTCGTCTGGGTGTGGTTACTGTACCTGCAGATTCTCAATTGTATCGGGGCAAAATTATTCATACCTTTGGCAGATTTAAGTTTAATGTGATTGTTTAATTTTACTAAAATGTTTTTGTTTTTTTTTCAACTAGAAGTCATAGTAACAAGGAGTCCATTCTCTCAGGGAATTTGTGAAGTAAGATGCAGATTAGGGTGATAAGCCCCAAAATTAAAGACACTATAAACCATTAAAATACCAGTAGTATCATGCAAAAAGCTTGTCAATAGTAATAAAAGCCTTTGTTGATATGAGTGTTTGGGTGGGTGTTAAGGATGTTTAAAAAAAAAAATTATAATTCCTGTAAAAGAAAGGAGCATTTAAACGTTTAAGAATAAAATTATTCAAATTAAAAATGAAAGGTGTAAAAAAAGTCTGAAAACTGGCTGGGATCTAATAAGACAGACTATCATTTTATATATTTGTTATATAAAAAAATATGTGTTTTAAATTTATATGAATCATATAATTGTCATATCACGTCTGGTTATTTCCATTATTCCCCCCAGCCTAGTTTCATCTTTCAGTTTGTTGAGTACTAAATTTTAGGATTTGCTTTGCATTTAGTATATCTTCCTGATCTAGTTTATTCCTCCTGGTTCTGCTCAGTTTTAATGTCATATTTAGATCCTGTGTTTAGTTATTTACTTATTTTCCTAGTTCCCCTGCTCTCTCTCTCTCTCTCTCTCTCTCTCTCTCTCTCTCATCTCTCTCTTTCTCTCTCATCTCTCAGCTGCAGCCCATTACTAATCAGCCACTGGTTCTCCAGCCAGTAATCAACTCACCTGTATTTAAGCTCCTCATTCTCTGTCAGTCACTGCTGGATTCTGCTGCTGTTTGGTCCCCTCTGCGCTGCCCATTGCAACACATGCTCTCGTCTCTTTAAAACTTACCATCATCAGATCTCAGTCTTCACTTTGCACAAAACATGACAATAATTTAGACTGAGGCTGCAACATTAGGTATAACCGGTACTCTGATGAGTTTTTGTAGACTTAAAGAGTTATGGAGTTTGCTTTGTCATGCACTCGAAAAAGTTCAAACTGATGAAATATTTTCTTAGATTACACAGAGTGACACATTTTAACCCCTTATTCGTGATAACGTTAAGTATGGCATACAGCAAATGAAAAATTCAAATTCCCAGAACATTTGACTATTACATAATATCAATAGAAATAACTTAATGGCAGCCTGTTGAATAACATAGTTATTTGCTGTACAGCATATGCAATTAATACTTGGTCAGGTTTTGTTTTGCATAAATTACTGCGTCAATGCAGTGTGGCACTCAGGTGATCAGTCTTTATGCCTGCTGAGGTGTTCAGGAATCCCAGGTTGCTATAACAGCAGCCTTCACCTCGTCTGCATTATTGGATCTGGTGTCTCACCTTCCTCTTGACAATGGTCCATAAATTATCTAAGGGGTTTAGGTCAGGAAAGCTGCTGACCACTGAAGCAGGCTGAAACTATGGTCTTTAAAGCAGGTATTGATACTTCTGGCCATGTGAGCAGGAGACAAAGCCTGCTAGAAAATGAAGTCTGGTTCTCCAGAAAGCTCGTCAGCAGACGGATGTATGAATTGTTCTAGACATTCTGGTAAAAAGCTGCACAGATGTTGGACTTGATAAAACGGTGATCCATGGTTCAGCATTGTTTCCCAATGGAAACAATGACCTTTGTGGATTATCCTGCTTGTGAAGTGTGTCGGGGGTGAAAAACACTCTCAGATCATCTTCCTCATGACTGTGTAGCATGACCATAACAGAAAATGCCTATATTTAAAATAATTTTTAATGTTTTGTAATAGTCTTTAAAATTGACATTTTTTTGTTTTCATTATCTTTTAGCGATACTCTTTCAAATTAACAGAAAAAAAAATGTCACTGGTATGAATCTATTCTAATATTCAATAAATACAAATATGTGCTCTGATTAGGGCTGCATTTCTGAATGAAATACTTTTCTTATTAGACTGATTTGATTATATCTATATGTTAGCCAATAATATCTATATATGATGGTCTAAATTTCTCCACCCACTCTTTCCAATCAGCATTTGAAAAAAAAAAAATGAACCTCCGACAGGCATTTAGACAAACAACAATTTCACTGGAAGAACAATAAGAGGTGTTAAAATATTTAGCAGAGCCATCAGACACTCTGTGCCCGGGTGATTACAATTTGAAATATGCATTTAAACTCACTAAGTATAAATATTTGAAGATAATGTCCTTGCATGTATTATCATTGCATAACTCGCAGCGTGCCATGTGTTCTGGAAGGAAGATATGATTTTCATTTGGTGCCTATGCAAACTCATAAGCAACGATGGGAGTTTCGGCTCTCTATTTTGCTTGGCTGGGGTTTGTAATGAATCACAATTCAGTGACCTCTGCCTCGAATCAATACAAAGCGCCACGCCAGCACTATCTTTGCCTTATTACAATATGGGTAGAGTCATTGGAAATGAGTTTCCAGCAAGCGTCCCTCTAGTTCTTTAAAAATGCATGGGATTAAGAGGGAATGGTGAGCTGTAGTATCAATCAAGCTCAACCATGTGAGTTAAAAGGAGAGAGCAGATTGGAAAATTGACGCGTGACAGTGTGCATGTTACTGAACCCTTGCTGCTCGGGCATTTTCTTTCTCTTAGTGCAGGAATGGGGACAAACTGTCTGCATGGTGTGGGGGGTCGGGGGGGGGGAGCAATGATGCATTTGAGAAAATCATCACTGGACGGTAAGGTCATTTTCTGATGCGATCAGAGCAAACGTTTTAAGCTCAGGCTTCAGTTCAACTGTATGTTGAAATATACTGCAACACGCGTAATGGAAATTTATGCCTTGCCCAAAAGGCTTTGAAACATTACTGCAGGAGGATTTAAATCCAGATAAATCTCTGGTTGTAAGTTTTCCAACATTTTATTTTATTTTTTCCCCCCTATGCTGTCAGTAAACTTCACTTGGCCAGTCAGAAGGTGGCACAGCTCCTCGTGATAAAAGCCAAACCCCTGGTGGATTCATGTCAGTGATGTGAATTTGCTCAAATGGGCTTCCTGTGTTATCTGCAGCACCAGCTGACACCAAACACATAAAACACAGTCATGTATCCTCTCTGCATCAGACCCCGTATCTGTGACAAAACAGAAATGAAAATGCCCTGCCACATCTTTAGCGGCTGACAGATAAGGTCTGCAGGCATAGTGGGGTCTGTTTTTATAATGTAATAAAGAAGGTGTGGAAACAGTGAAGCAATAGTCCTCAAAAGTTTTTTTTTTTTCTCTTTCCCGACGCCACATTTTTTTTTTATCCTTCTTTAGCATCTTCAACAAATCTCCACTAGATTTGTTGAACACAGACTCTCTCCACCTGTGTCCTTGACCTAATCCCATCCAACCCTGCCGATGAATGACTTCAAATCATCTCACCGCTGAATGTATGAATCTTTAACTTGTCGATCAGTTCTGGTTCTGTCCTGACTCACTCAAGCTGGCTTGTCACCACAATCCTCATAAAACTCGACCTTGGGTTCAAGTCCCTCTTTAATTTTCCTTTTCCATCCACAATGCTAGAAATGAAGCCCGTCCCATCAGCAATTATCCGTTTTAAATCTTACAGTCTGGTTTTAGTTTATGTCACACCACCAAAAAAGCTTTCTTTAAACGTATCTCCTTCTGTCTTGCGACTTCTGAAGCCTCAACTTTCTCTGTGACCCCAAATAAACCTTTTTACTGCCAGTTTCAACTTCCTGTGTCTTACGGCAGCAATGCTAAGGATGTCAAGCAACCATCAGGTTCTCTAATTGAGAGTAGAATCAAAATAACATGGATTGTGTCAATTTGAAGACTTAA
>NW_015118117.1:0-10340 GCF_001443285.1 Poecilia latipinna | reverse complement strand
TGTGTGTGTGTGTATGGAGGCTAGGCTATAATGTGTTTGGACAAAGTAAGATGCCAGGCAGTGCCTGTTAAAGGCTCTAATGTGGCGGTGGTTTCATGGTGGTTGGCACAGATCAGCAGGAAGAGGGCAAGGAGAGGGATATTAAAAAACTGGGGAGAAAGGAGGGAGGAAGGGAGGAAAGGAGGGATGTGGGAGTCAGAGAAAAAGAGGCCTGTAGTTACCCACGCACACTACAGGCATAATGCGGTGATGAATATATGTATTCTCTGTCTTTTTCTGGCTACACACTCTGTCTCTTTGTCTCCCCCTTCCTCCCCTTCACCCTCGCTCCGTTTCTTTTCTCAGTTGGCTCCATTCACAGTTCAGTCCTGGGGTGATCAGAGCAGACCCTGCCCTCTTTAACTCGGTTTTCATCCTCTTTCATCCCGTCTTTTCTTCTCCTTTTTTTTTTGTTGGCCGAAAAAAAAAAAAAAAAAACGGGGGGTGCAATCCAAACATTCGTACTTCCCCTCAACTCATCTTTTATTAATCAAACCTCAACAGTGTGACAGGGGAAAGCGGTGACGCACACTGGTTTGTAAAAATATTTTTTTCTTTTTTTTAAAAAAGGCAGAAAAAGTTGTGTGAACACACATGCACACACACACACACACACACAAGAGCAGAGACACGCAACTGACCACTTACAAATGTCTTGGGGTGTTTCATATTTCCTCCTCTTCAAAAAAAGGCCGTCTCAAAAAATAAAATAAAACACCAAAGCTCGGTTTGTTTCTAAGTATGTGTCAGAGGGAAAGAGAGACTGGGACAGAAGAAGAAGAAAAAGAAGAAGAAGAAAATTTGTAAGACAGATGACATGAAAGCACCACACGACCACCTCCTCTGTGTCATTCATAAAGCCGCACTCGCTCCACTTTTTTCACCCCCTTTCTCTCTCTCTCTCTCTCACACACACACACACACGCACTCGTGCACGCGCACACATGCGAGCTCGCAGGCGGAGCGGAGCGGATATTCTGGGTGGTGTTATTCCAGGTGTGGAGTCGTTGAGGTCTCCGTGCTGTGACCCTGTTATCCTGGGAAGAGGGAGAGTATTAGACGCATGCAGGGAGAGGAAGAGACTCCATATCAAAAACACATTTCTCCCCGAGGCTGTGTCATTTCAGCAAGATGGCTGCACGAGGGCCCTGCGCACGCGTGCACATTTGCGTACAAGCACACAGTGTAATGACATTTGCATGAACTATCTGCACAAAGTGCAAAATAAAAAATAAAAAAATTAGCGGTGGTCAATGCCAAGAGATCAAGCACTCGTTCTTTCTTTCTATTTCTTTTTTCTTTTCTTTCTGATCTTTTGTTGTCGTTGTTGTTGTTGGATGTGGTCGATAGAGAACACCTCCTTTGTTAGAAAATCTGAATTCATTTGAAACCACATCTTCCTAAATTGGACTGATGTGAAATTAGAGCACAAAAACAAACACAGTCCTGATGAATCAGACGCTGACAAGATGTGTGATGTGGCAAAATGCGTCACAAAAAACATTTATGCAAATGCAAAAAAATAGATTCTTTATGCCTCTAAGACATGGAGAGAAAAAAAACATACATTTAGTTGTCAAATACTATAAGCAACGCGTGTGTTGTTTGTCAATATGTCTTCAATTTGAGTTCCATTTTGAGTTTGATCAGTCCTCGAAAAGTCTCTCACTGAGTGGTGAAGTGTGTTACAGTATTTTGTGATAATGTCAGATTTTACAAAAGCTTACAGTAAATTTACAGTAAAAAGATGTCACATTTCTCCCAGGAAGTCCCTTCATCGACTTCCTGTCCAATCCAGAGCAGAATTTAAGATTATCCTTCTTACATATAAAGCCCCTAATGATCAATTTCTGTCAAACACCACAGATCTGATTGTTCCAGGTGTTCTTAACAGATCCAGACACACTGTCTACCTTTAATACCAGGCCTCTTTGATAAAGCATTATTTGTGTATTCTGTTTGGTTTTTGCTTTTCGTAGAAACTACACCTGGTCTGGCGTTCTGTCTGTTCATCTGCGACACCGTCCATGGACTGCGCTGCCGCTGCTGACAGCTTAACATCTTGCACTGTTCAACCGCGTCTCTCTCCTAGACGATGTTACTGGCTGAGCTTTTGAGGCACAACTATATGTGCTCTCTTTCATCCTATAAACTTTTAAAACCGGTTTCTAAAATGTGTTCCTCTCCTACTTAAGACACCAAACCACGTTCTGGTTCTGCTGGACATTTCTTCCTGTTAAAGGGGAGTTTTTCCTCTCCACCGATGCTGCACACATGCTCTATCAGCTCTCGTCTATGCATTTCCTTAGGTAGAAATCTTCTAACTAATTTCAAGAATAAACTATGTGTGATTGGACTGGAGCGACTTTCTTTTTCTTTTGAGTGTCTTGTGTGGCAAATTGACAAACAAACTGAATTGAATCCAAAAGAAATGTTTCTGTTAATTTTTGTCCCTGTTGCTGTCGACACTTCCCTCCCTCTCGTCAGTCGTCAGCTGCTCGACTTCTTTTACATTTTAAGTTTAATTGAAACAGTCAGGATAAAGTGAAACAGATGTGAGAGAAAAAAAAGCCTCAGCAAAAAACACAAAAACAACCAAACAACCACTATTTTAATTTCCAGCAAAGAAAGAAAGTGAGTATGTGTGAAATGGTCAACATAGATAAACTACAGCTACTTTTTTGTTGTCGTTTTTAATCAATCTCTACTTTGGAAAGCTTTTTAGAACTTCATCAAAAAATACAACCTCTGTTTTGCAGAACAACCATGTAAGTGTGTATCGCCTGTAAAGTGAAAAAAACAAAATACTCTTAGCTGAACATTTTCCATTATTGGAGCGTGTATACAGATACGTAGATTTGACGTAAAGTTATTGAATTGTATGATGTCATAAGACAGTAAATAATTTATTTCTTTTTTCCAAAAATCTTTAGGGTGAGCAAATTGTTGCCAGTTTGGATCTAATGATCTATGCATGCATGCATAACTCTGCACATCATAACAAACTTACAGGAAAGAGCATTAAAGATTTTTATTTATGATACATAACACACACATTTTGAGTGATCACTCTGTGTCATGACAGCCAAATGATTCTTTTTTATTTTTACTCATTTATTTCTAAATTTAAAGGTATAAAAATGTAACCTCTGCACTGTAATTTTGTTGTATTATCAGGGATGCACCGATCCGGATTTCATGGCTGATACCGATTTCTGGGTTTGTCGCAGACCTGACCTGATGATTCTAACAAAAGAAGAAGAAGAAAAAAAGTAGAAACTAATAACGAAGCATTAAAAGAAAGAATCTGGTAGAAAGTGAATAGATCTCATTTTAATGCTAGGGACACGTGTGCTGAAGATGCTCTGATACTTATTAGCAACCGCTGACACTTTAATGCACTTTAAACTCATTTGCAGCATGAGCTGTTTTTGCATTTCCACGTTTTGTGCCGTTTCAGTCTGTTCGCGCCAGCAGCTTTGAAGTTTTAATTTAATTCTGAGTTGACAGTTTAAACTGTCATTATGCTCAATTAGAACCTCAAAAAACTTAACTGCCCCTGTCTAAAAAGAAGTGGGGAGAAAAAAAAGCAGAAAACTAAAATAAAAGCACTTTATAACGCAGTAATAAAATCTGGTCTATACATGTATCTGTTTTGAGCATGCTTTAACGCAGGCTTTGCTTAAATACAGTAATAAAACTGCATTCCTTACATTTGCACTAAACGTTGGTGAGCGCCGGCCAGGACGCCGAGTGCAGGCAGGACTCACTGGACGCCTTCGCCGCCAATTCTCAGTTTTAATGACTTCGTTCTTTGATTAAAAAAAATGTCTAAACGGTTCCAGTTGAGCCGGGGAGAGAGAGAAAAGAAGAAAAAAAAGAGAGAAAAACTTGAACATCTAAGAGATGAAAATAACCCGTTGTTCTCCACTTTAAGAGGCACGTGTGCGCGGGGCTGGCCCGAGATGTCAGTTACGAGCTGCAGATGTTTGCATGAATTTTTTTTTTTTTTTTTTTTTTTTTTTTTATGATTGTTGTTACTTTAAAATTGTGGCATTTCTATGATGAGCCTTGGCCCTATTAAGAGGAGGCCCGTGCTCTTTTCTCTGCGTTTCTGTGTTTCTGTGGAGCAAAAATAGTCTCGGCGCTTCATTTAGGTCAGTACAATCTCGTATCATTTTTTTTAAGCTGCTGCTGATCACAAGAAACTATAATGGAGATAGACTGCATACGTACGTATGCACGCTGAAACACGCACGCACACACACACATATCTTTGTATTCCTGAACAACAGGGGGCAATGAAAGCATCCGCATACACAATCCTTCCTTCTAATGAGCTCAAACACAAACACACATTGACTCCTCACATGGTTTCCTGGGTTATGAGAGGAGAAAATGTTTTCACCTCTTCTTTGCTGGATGGAGAAAACCATAAAAACAGCACCTGCTGGCTTGTTCTTTCCTCACGCTGACCGCCCCTCCCCTCCCTATTTCTTTGATGGACCGGGGGTGAAGTGGGGGGAAGTCAGGCTGTGAGGTAATGAGTTGTTTCCTTGCCGCATAAAAGGAGAAAACATTTGCACTTGATCCCATTTACACTGAAAAGTTCTTAAAATGATTTAGAGGGTACAGCTTTGCACCTTGCTCAAGGGTATAGGTTAGAATCTACTCTGCAAGCTATTATCGCACTAGACAGAGGGAGTTTTGAGTACAAGTCATAATTAGTCAGCTTTTAATCAAGCACATTAGTTGGTAAATGCAATGTCCGACAACGGGGAAATTCTAGAAGGGTTAGCTTAGCTATGTTTTCTGGGTGACCAGGGTTAGCTTTTAAATAGACGCTGGTTGTAAGAGCTGTACTAAAAATTAATATATACGTGTTAAAGTTAAGAGTTGTTGTGAATCCTGTGATTTAGAACCTATATGTGCCTGTGGAAGAGTTTAAGTTCATATCTAGCGACAGAGCTAATGCTAACATCAAATTTGCTTGCTAGCAAAGCGGTTAGGCTCCGGCACAGACGCTGCCAACAAACAGCACATCTTAGTCCAGGTTGTCAGGGAAAGAGCTTACACTATAGGTTATCTGAATGGGTTTAAAGTATTTATTACTATTTCATCAATCGAGTTTTATGTCTTGTTCATTTTTAACGTGCTAGATAAAAACAGATTACTTCATGAAGGAAGTGAAGATGCTTGTTCTTAATTCTGCTGCCATGGAAGCATTTGGAAAATATGTTTGTGATACTTTGATGATTTTTGCACCAAACTTTAATAATAAAGTTTGTTTTTTTCTGTAGACATTGGTCTCTGTTCCTTTTTTTTGTTTGTTTGTTTAAGTATTGATACATGCAATACTCGATCACTTTCCAGTAATAGAATCATGAAGTTATAGTCAACTTGTATGCATCAAACCTCTTTAAAGTTTCCTTTCCTTTAAAAAAAAAATGCTGAAATGACAGAATAAAAAGCTCTGACAGTTCAACTGCACATTATGAAATAAAATAAATGAGCTTATCTTGAGTTAAGCAAATAAAGTAGAGAAAAGATCAAATGAAATTCCAGGCTTCACAAATCAAGACTTGTGTATGTCTTTTGTGTAGCCATGGAAACCTGTTGCTTGCAGTGAAATTAATAAATAGCTCATTAAAAGAACACAAACAAGCTAGCACAGATCAGCCGGCGTGGGGCTGGTTTAGCGGTGGAGCAGGTGCCCCACATAGGGAGGCTATTAGTCTTTGTTGCAGCTGTCTGGGGTTTGATTCGGACTTTGGGACCTTTGCTTCATGTTCTCCCCCAGCCTCCTCCTGCCCATTTCCTGTCTGAATACTGAGAGTAAAGGTCACTAGTACCACAAAATCTTAAGATAAAGGGTCTAATGTTAATATATCTTTCACCACAATCTCCCACAGAATGTTTTTTTTTATCCAGTCTTTCCTATCCTTTCATAACCTGGGCCATATGAAGTGATACCTATGTTGACTTGAGTTTACAGCTGGGATTATTAGCATCGCAGGTCGAAAATCACCAGTGTAAGCTAGAGGCACCCTTAACAGTATGTAAAACAAGCAGTTTCATTGGTACATATAAGTAAATTATAATGTTTAGGAGGTTTTAATTATTAATTTATGTTCAAAATCTGAAAAACAAGTCAACATATCAGTCAAGTAAGGTAGGTATGTTAATCATCATAACTCAAAGTTATCTGTTTGAAGATAACACAAGTGATATGTCTGTAGCCATGACGATTAAAACTGGGTTCTGGAAATTGAAAAAAAAAAAAAGTAATAAATAAATAAACGATCATCTCTTTGACATGGACAGAAAAAAAACATGTTTTAAGTGTTTTGTGCTCCAGAAAGAATGAAATGTCCATTGGACAGCATGCATGAACTCCGGTCATAATAAGAGCCCTGGTAACTCTTCAAGGTGGAAAATAAAAGTATTGCAAAACGCAAAAATAAAAAACAGATTTCCATCCAGTCGGTGTCAACAACTGTGTGCGATCTCTGTTTGGGCAACGATGTGAGGAAGGAGAACCTGGCCACGTTCGCACACTTCTTTCTCTACGTCTTGCTCCGGCCCCATATCTTCTGGATCTGTCTGCTGTTCAGAAAATATAACTCCCTCTCTAATAAATATATCACAATACAATAAAACATGTATTTCCTAATTTAAATCCTTGTGCATTTGCCCCCCCTCTGCTAGCATCTATTTCCTTTCCCATTCCACCTTTGCTCCAGTTTCAACAGGCCCTTTCCACGTAATCCCGTCTAGACGTGCAGCTTTGGCCCGCGTTTCAGGAGCTTTATTTACGGTCAGAGACAGAATCATGCTAACTGCACTCTGGTTGGATACTGTAAAACTAATGAGCTGTAAATAAGAGACCAGCCGTTTCACACTGGAGCTCACTTGCACCAAGTTCCAGTGAATTGTCCTACTGTGCGCTGCAGCGGCCAGAGCGGAAGTTCAACTCGAACAACGTCTGAGACGCACCGAGGACTGAGCATACGAAGAGCAGAGCTGGCTCATAAAAAATAAAAAAAAAGCCAATAAATGTCGCATATGCATAATTTTTTATCAAGCATGTCTGTAAATACAGCAGTTTTAATGTACAGTTCAGTTTAAGGGGGGGGGGAGGGGGGGAGGCAGGAGTTGCTGCACTTGAAGGATGAGAGACTGTGTGCTAATAGAGAGAATATTTACCTGGAGCTACTTTCACGCTTTGCCACACGTCAACCTTTGTTTTGAATGAGATAAATCAAAACAATGTAGCATGCAAGTATAGAAATAGTGTAGAAAATAATACTTTTTTTTCAAGTAAATATCTACAAAATGTAATGTGTAATTGTATTCATCACCTTTTACACTGACACCGATAAATATAGTGCAAACATTTGTTTTTAGTTTTGCTGAGCTTGATGAATTGTTATAAACTTAAGTTAAAAAGCAGGGCTGAATAGTGCCCAGATAATTCAAAGAGGATTTCTGGAGGAAACTAACAACGGACAAACACGTTTTAACCAAAACAATGTGCAGAAGTGTTGTGAGACTTGCACACAAGCTGTTGTTCTTATTCATATTTACTGAGTGTTTTGTGACACTTGGAGGTCAAGTGAACATGTTATTGCTTTTCACTGTGCAAAACTGAGATTTGGAGATGCTTGTTTCTTCTGCCTGAATTTGTTCTTTTCTAATGATGCGATTTATGTTTGTTTTTTTTTATTTTATTACTCCGAGTACCACAACCTGCAGATAATTTTGTGTTTAGTCTGATTAAATCAGTACTGAGTACTTCAGTAGCCCTTTTTTTGTTGTTTTTTTTTTTTTTACCAAATATTTTTTTGCCCTTACTTCAGTGAGTTTTAGAATGATTATTTTTTTTACTTCTGCCTGAGTAAAATTGTGTAAAGTAAGTGCTATACTTATGTGAGTCCTGGCGATTTTCATTTTTGCATGTCTTAGTAATTAGAGTCCAAGTTGAACTTAGTGGTTTGAATGTGGCAAAAAAAAAAAAAAAATATATATATATATATATATATATATATATATATATATATATATATATATATATATATATATATATATATATATATATCCCCTAAACTCACCATCCTCACATTAAAAATGCGGTGGTGGATGCATCATGCTGTACATTTCTTCAAGAAAGTTGGATGGAGATAAATACAAGGCAATTTTATATAGCAAAGTCACTAAACGTATAGAGTTACAATCAAACGTATTCTTATGTCGGAATTAGCCAGTCAAAGTCCAACTTGGAAATTGATGAGGATACACTCTGCATCCTGTCTGGCTGAGTTTGAATTTTTCTGGAAAAAAATAGCAAGCTGAAATGTCAGACTGTATATTCAAGGCTGTTGGAGACAAACCCTACAGGATTTATAGCTTAACTTTTGTCTTTAATGATGCAGTCCTCTAGAGAACTTCAGACCTCTCTGACATGTCCTGCGAGAGACAAAGTGAGGCAGACAGAGAGAGAGAGCTGGAGATGAATAAAATGTACAGATAGCCCTGAATCTGATGTTTCACTCCTTGGCCGCAGCGTTAAACCACCTTGTCCTCCACACATTAAAGCACGATTAGGACAGTTTCACTTAATTAATAAATAAATAAATAAATAAATAAATAAATAAATTTAAAAACTGTTAAACAGTCGCTATTATAGTGTCCCTCATTCACACAAACCTACTCCTAATGCCACTTCCGCCATTAAAAGCTCTGGCAGTGCTGCACGTGCCCATTAGCAAGCGCTAAATAACTGTTAACAATGTATTACTCAGACTCCCCTGTGCAGTCACTTGTAGGCTGCGCCGATTTTCCCTTCAAAGCTCCCAGCTAATTATGTTAAAGGTTTTAATAACTGGCCTATTGGGTTACGCCTTCCTCCACGGCGACGTTACGTGTGCTGCTCTTTGATTGGCTTAATGGCCCTCGTGGTAAATGTCACGAGGCCACGGCGCACCTGCTTAATGCTACCGCGTTGAAGTAATCAGTATAGGGCCGTCAAAAATGGATCATTTGGAGGGAAAGCGAGTAAGAATAAATTATTAACCAAGAAGTCTACGTCGGAACAATCTGTAGCAGCAGAACTGCGATGAGCGAAGAAGGATTCATAAATATGAGACACAAATGGCCACTTATAAGAGTTATAAGTAGGGTAGGAATGGTTGCTTCTATCTTACTGTCTTGGTCTTGGTAGGTTGACAGTGCAGTCAGTGTTTATAATCTGTGAAAAAGAAGCAGGGATCCTTTTACCAAATCTTTACGCCAAATCACTGGAGAGACGCTACGCAGAAAGTTAAATCAAGAATAGCGACAGGACAATATCACCAGTTACTTCGTATTCTTTTAAATGTATATTTTTGATGAATATATAAACACTGTTAATTATACAAATTAAGGTTTAGTATAATTAACTAAATTTTAATTATACTCGAGTGTAACTAACAGACCAGATTCAGGAGATGCGCCATATTTTTTGAAGCGATCAAATATTAGTTGCTTATAATTATTTTTTATTAGCCAAAAATGAAAACAGAATTGTGGACTAATTTCATATATTTTATTTTTATTTCAATTTATTTATTTATTTATTCATTTATTTATTAAAGTTTCTCCAAATATTCAAGTTTCTCCGCAAAAATATTACAAAGTCCTTCGCTTAATATTTGCCAATGAATACACAGGTTTTGCATTTGTTTAATTTGATCAAAAGATTATAGAGCAGTAAAAATAATAAACCAAATAAACAGTCTAGTCCACCATGTGCGATATATAAAAAAATTGGAGAATGTAAAATATAGGTCATTAACATGAATTATATTTCGGTTAAGCAGCACATTTGGTAACAAGTCAGTTTGGTTAGAATTTAGTTAAGATGTGGCTTAGCTAATATATTTGTTATTCTCGTGAGCTGTGATGTTGTGTTGTGTGTGTGTGTGGTTTTATAACTTGGCATACAAAATTTGTGAAAGTTGAAGCTTTTAATAAGACTCAAAACGTCGCTGTGTTGTAATGATTTCTTTCTGTATCCAGCTTTAGCATAGCAACATGCTAATGCTAATGTCAAACGTCCTGGCTAGCTTACTTCCTACAATGTTACCTTCGGGTGGATGAACCTGCTGATACATTAATATGAAATAGAATCATTTGCATACTCAAATATTATTTTTAGTAAAATTCTTAAATTAATTTTGCTCCAAATTGGATTTTAATCGTTTTTTTTTTTTTTTTTTTTTTTTTTTTTTTATTTAAATTATTTTTAAAAAATTTTTTTCTTT
>NW_015118116.1:0-10345 GCF_001443285.1 Poecilia latipinna | reverse complement strand
AGATCCTCTCCACCACACACACACACACACACACACACACACACACACACACACACACACACACACACACACACACACAAAAAGACAGCTCCTTTCCCTCTTTTTTTGTTTTTCTTGCAAAGTGCACACACTTCATAATACACAAAAAAGACAAAAAGGAAGAAAAAAAACAAAAAAAAAACGAACACTCTTCTCTTTGACACATCCAGTAAGCTCACCAGATCCTCCGCCTCTCCGTCGATCCTCCAAATATTCCCACTTTTAAACTGAGCGTTGCTATTTATTTTAAATTGAACAGAGAACAATGCATGAAATATGTGCCTTCTGACTTGGCTGCATAAAAACAGGTTTTAAACAGCATCTGATTAACGTGACTAAAACTTCATTTTCTGGGGTTTTGTAAGAAAAGCCTCTTTTATAAAAACGCCCTGCAGTGCCATTGTAGAGTTTAATGTTACGCCTCTCTTTCTAAAGGTTAATGCAGCAGATTTCATTATGTGCATGAAAGTGCCTCAGTGTGACACACCTCTTATGACAAGGATATCAGGTTTGGTTCGATTCTCCTCCTTTCTCTCCTTCTCTTATTCTGTTCCTCTGCTCTTTGCATGTTTCTGTAAAGAGCCGTGTTGCCGCTCAGTTCATCCCTTTACTCACCGATGCATCACAGTCATACTTTTCTTTCTAAGTAATTTCCTGTCAAATTTTGTCTTTTAGTTAATTGAGTACATTTTGGCAGCTTTAAAATGCTGCATTGAAATTCGACGACGTCAGCCCCAAGTTTTATTGGTTTTTACTTTTTGTTTTCTCTTATCATCAGGTCCCTTTGACGACATCGTTTATAAGCCACACCTCTGGCTTTTCCAACTGACTTTCATCATCTTGAACCAGCCGGGTTGACGTGTTGTTCAGAAAGTTTGTTGTTTTAATTTCAAGAAAAGAGTCCAGCTCTTTCCCTTCTCAGTCAGGATACGAAGGTGCTGCAGGCTAATCGAAAAAGGTTAAATATTAGGAAATGTTGATTGGTTTCAGCATTTCAGTTAAAAGTGGAACTTGTGTATTAAACTCAAAATGTATTTCAAGTATATGTTTTTGGAAATTGCAGCTTGCAGCCAATATAAATAAGATAAAGCAATCCAATAGAATAATCTCATGCTGATGGAATACACAATCATGGGTCAGACGGCTGATTTTACAGCTATAAACCATGAAGCCATTAAGGCCCCTCACAAGTGTAAGCTGGCAGTTCACTGAGTGTTTGTAAGTTTAATAATGGAAAACTTAGCGGAAGAAAAAAATGTGGTGGAAAAAGTTGTACAAGCAACATAAAATACAGCTTTGAAAAGATTGTAAAGTAATCCATCCATCCATCCATCCATCCATCCATCCATCCATCCATCCATCCATCCATCCATCCATCCATCCATCCATCCATCCATCCATCCATCCATCATTTGGTCATCGCTTGTCCTTGTATCTTGCAGAATTGTCCACAGTTTTCTACCATAAGATTTATTTTTTATTGAGCTTTTGTAATATTCAAATTTTCCGGGAATCTAAACTTTCTTCAGCTGTACACAACAGCTGAACAAAAAAAATTACATTTGAATATATACATATACATACATACATATTTACTCTTTTGTAATGAATGATATGAGTAATTTATATAAAATGTAAATGGAATAAATGTTTTAAAACCAAATTAATGCAATAAATCAACATTTTGATTACATTCTAAGCATGCCCTATTTTCTGGTATGTAAGCCACTACGTTTTTTCCCCACATGCTTTGAACTCTGCAATGCGGCTTATGCGCAGCGTTTTACCAATCGGTTTCGAAATGCTTGAGAGCCAAATGGCCTTGACACAAAAGTGACACTGAGAGCAACAACAAAAGAGACACAAAAGAGGAAGTTCAATTCCGACACCTTAACGGTTTTAATGCACAGGAGGAAGATGAAGATTGCAATCAGTAACTTTTCCCTTTGTAAAGCAGCCAATTTTACAGGCACTGGTACCGGTATGTATTTCATTAAAAGTAAAAAAAAAAAAAAAGTCTTTATGTGTGAATAACTAATCTTAAAACATGGACACTTGTGACTTGTAGACAAGTGCTACCCCTTCAAAGTCAGTGGGTCAGACTCATATGCAAGTGAGTTCAACAGAAATTAGTTGTAAAGAGTGTCTGTTACATTTGTCTTACTGCTGAACAAAAAAAAAAAAAAACACAAAAAAAAAAACAGAAAACTGCAAAGCAAGTTCATTAAAAAACAGTAATAAGCAGTGGTGTGAATAGTTTTGGTCAAAATTATTATGTCATTCATGAAAATTGAAAGCGGTAGAAAGAAAAAAATAAAACAAACAAACAAAAGTGGCTATTGTTTTCAGCCCCACAAACAGCTATCATCCGTGTGTTTTGGTTCGGATGTTTGGAATCATGTTGTGCTGATGCACTTTGTCCATTTGGATCTAAAGCGCCAGCGTGTTCTTTCGCGCCTCCGGTTTGCACTGCTGAAGTGCCATCGACGACTCAGAATGGCAGCTTTATGAAGCAGGAAATTTGTTCCTTTCTTCTCATTGGATGTAAAGAGAAAAGAATAGGTAACATTATGAGACGTGTCTCATTAAAAAGGAGGGGGGCTAATGGCAGCTCTTTAACGCCGAGCATCGGCTGCCTCTGCAGACATCAGTGCTCTTCTCCGCTGATTGCCCCTGCAGCCTCAGCATCACTTAACTTCACATTAAATCGGCCCGCGCTCTGTCTAGTTTGAGCTGGGGTAAGAGGGGGAGGGAGCAGCTAGTCAGCGCATTAATGGAAGCAGAAGGACCTTTTCACTTCTCCCTTTGTTACCGAGAAGAAATGAGACCCACTAATGTCTGTGGATGTAGAGACCCACATTCATTAAGGCTCCTGTGCAGACGGAATTAAGAGACCAAAAAGGAGAGCAATATTTTCTTCCTGTTGCTCTTTCTGCGCGCTGTCAGTTTTCTCATGCATGTTTTTAACAGACCAGACATGTCCAACATGCCCAGTGAACGGGGATAATTTACAATGAGAATAGATCTTAGTACGAGGTGTTGAAAGAAAATAAAAAGATAAACTGTTTTATTAAAAAAAAAAAAAATCCCAGGTATAAATGAAGACTGTTCCTCAAAGTATTTCTCAAGTGCTTTTGATTGTTGAATTTGCATTTTCCATCTGACGAAATCCGAAATTGTTGGTATTGTGGTGAGATCAAGCGTCTTTGGAGGCTACGCCATCCAATCTTCTATAAAATATCACATTCACATCAGTAGATGTAACCTTTGTCCAAAATCTGTTAATAAGATCCCAATTTTATTTCCTCTGGAATAAATAACACTTTGGCACGAGCAGCAACTCGACAAGAAACTCGCAATCGCTTTGAAGATCTCTGGCCGATATTAAATTAAAGTAAGAGTCATTTTTGGAAAGAAGTGACTGAGAATAAAGGAGAGAATATGGATGTCTCAGGATTATTTTCTAGCACACCTTTGGGTGTAAACCTGACAGTAAAGGCAGAGCTCCGACAGTGATGGAGGCTTAATCCTGTTATCTGTCTCATTTACACATACTTCCAGGGTCTCTGTATTTGCAGAGCGCCTGCAGGCCTCTATCAACGCTTACAGTTTTCCTCTCCATGTGACGAGAAGCTGAGCAGTTGGGCTTCCTACGGTCGTGTTAGTTATCTTGTGATCAGGGGAAAGTAACATATACAGGACAAGACTTCATTCACTTGATTATTTTTTTCTTTCTCAATTTGAACATTCCACATGGGCAAAAGTCTGAAACACAAACAGTGTTAGAAATATTTTCCGTTTGGCTTGGGCTTAAATTTTAAATAGACTGGGGAATTTCTACAAAGCTCAAATTTAAAGTGATTTCTTGAAAATATAACAGCAATGAAGAACAAAAAAAAAAAGCATCGTGGGAGCAGCTGTCTATTTTTCAAAAGTTTCAAGTTGTAAGAAAAACAGATTTAATTTAAGTTTTTGTTAGTAGCTTCGTATGGACATTCTCACTCTCTCTGTTGGTGTAAATGAAAATATGTAACATGATGCATGTCAACATATTAACTAAAATATAATTTTAAATCTGACATGCTAAGGGTTTTCTCAGTTTAAATATTTTAAATAAAGATATCTTTGGTTTTCATGGTCCTTCTCAATATTCCATCCAGCTTTCGTCTTTCACAAATCACTACTGAGTCAACATGTTGACAATATTACATTAAATCTGGAAATAAGTAGATTTAATATTTTGTTTATTATCAACACATACATACATAAGAATGTTTGTGGCTCTTGTTTTCAGGCAGAAATCAGTTTTTTTTTATAAATCAGTAAATTCTACATCAACACATAGGTGTTCAGTTCTCTGTACTCAGTTCCAACAAACCGAAATAAAATCCAACGGGACCGATTCCTTTCAGACTTTACCTAATGAATAGAGTGAAACTCGGCATAAATGCAGCCGATCTGTGAAGGCCTCAGAGAGCATTTTTATCCGAGAACACTACTGAAACAAACAGCATGATGAAGACTAAGGAACACAGCAGACAGGTCAGGGACGAAGGTGCTGAATAGCTTAAATGAGTACTTGCCTATAAATAATATCACGAGCTTTGAATACCTCAGACATCTATTCAACCCGTCGTCTGAAAATAGAAAAACTGTGTCGCAGCTGAAAGCGTATCAGGACATGGCCGTCCACCTAAAACAGCAGGTCATACCCTTTAAGGAAGCCATGAAAAGTCCTGAAAGTCCCCAATCCCATCTGAAATTTAGACACGAAGCAAACTCATAGAAGGTCAGATAAGACCAAACTTTAATTTTCTGATCTGTGGGCAAAACCCTATGTGGTCAAAGCCTTGTTCATGTCACGATCTAAGCGTTTTCTTGGAAAGAACAAGATTAGGAAATTATATTTGATTCCATTTTACAATTATGCACCCTTTAGTGTTTGTCAAATAAAATTCAGTGAAGCTTGTGATTATAACAAGACACTTGAAACAGTTTGAGGGAATCAAATGTTTTTAAAAGGATCTGTGTTATCTTTAGCCCAGACATCTCTGGCCAACTTATTCTACACAGAGAAACTCCAAGTAAGAGCTTTTGTTTTGTTTTGTTTTTTTCCCTTTTTGCACGGTTGGTTTATGCGTAAGACACTTTCATATGCCTTTCCCCTTTATTCTATATTCCCAGTTATGGAGGGAGACGTCAAGAGTGTTTCTGAGCAGAGCACCAACAGATCAAGCCATTTTTAGTGAAGAGACTTACAATAGTGGCAATTTTTCCTAAGAGACAACAATCCCAACATGATCTTTTTTTTTTTTCTACTGTACTGTACTCCTACTCTCAAAGACTTAGACGTATTCAAGATGATATTACTGTTTTTCCAGGCTCCATTTTGAACATTGTGTTGCAGCAAAACTCAGATGGAGTTTATGTTCCTTTAATATGGTCCAAAATGACGTTGACACAGAGAGGTGTTTACAAAGTCATGCAGAAATCCCCACACAGCTGTGGGCACACAACTCCATAAATATGGAGAAAATGAGAGCGGAGCTGAAGGAAGAGAAAATGGAGTAGATATGGAGGGACATAGCCTTTGGGGACTGTTTTTCCATCTGCCAAGCAGACAAGCATCCATTCAGCGTTGTTTTATTTTTACATTTTTCCACCAATTGTTATCAGCCTTGTCCCGGGGCAGCACACTGGGTTAGCTAACTACCCAATATGGGGGCATATTGTACGTTCAGACAGCACATTGTTTTTGCCCTAACAATGCTGCAACAATGAATATGCTAACAGCTTCCTTTCTGGAAACAACAAAATAAAGTAGTTTGGATAAAAAAAAAAAAGTGAATCTTGAGGATGGGTTTTGTGAGTGCCCTACGCTCTGTGCGATAATCTGCCCTGTGGCTGCAAAAGCAATTTCTCAACCGTTTCCCCCCCTCAGAAACATGTCTATTGTTTGTGTGTCTCCTGACCCTACTGTAGCTACAAGCACATTCATATCAATTTGTGTCACTTCATTACACTCCGGCCATCGTTTAACACTGCAACTGCGAAATCTTTTTCTCTTTCTGTTCCCTTTGCTCCGAGCCCGAGATTAAAGCGCTAACGACCACTCCCTGTTCTCATTAGAAAGCCTGCCCAGATACACTTTTCATCGGACTCTGTCACGCTCCTCAACCGGACTGTCGGCTGAATGAAGACAGAGGAACCCACAGAAAGTCTTTGTTGCTTTGCAGAAGAATCTGGATTTTTGGTTGCTTCCTTGTGTACAAACACGGCTTGGATTTTCTTTTCTAAAATCTTGTTTCCATATGTGTTGATGGATGCAAATGTTTGGTGTATTGAAAATTGATATTCATATTAATTAGTACCATATTTGTGGTGCTTTTGCCTTTCACACATTAAATGCACGCCGTGTTCGTCTGGGTGTGGTTACTGTACCTGCAGATTCTCAATTGTATCGGGGCAAAATTATTCATACCTTTGGCAGATTTAAGTTTAATGTGATTGTTTAATTTTACTAAAATGTTTTTGTTTTTTTTTCAACTAGAAGTCATAGTAACAAGGAGTCCATTCTCTCAGGGAATTTGTGAAGTAAGATGCAGATTAGGGTGATAAGCCCCAAAATTAAAGACACTATAAACCATTAAAATACCAGTAGTATCATGCAAAAAGCTTGTCAATAGTAATAAAAGCCTTTGTTGATATGAGTGTTTGGGTGGGTGTTAAGGATGTTTAAAAAAAAAATTATAATTCCTGTAAAAGAAAGGAGCATTTAAACGTTTAAGAATAAAATTATTCAAATTAAAAATGAAAGGTGTAAAAAAAGTCTGAAAACTGGCTGGGATCTAATAAGACAGACTATCATTTTATATATTTGTTATATAAAAAAATATGTGTTTTAAATTTATATGAATCATATAATTGTCATATCACGTCTGGTTATTTCCATTATTCCCCCCAGCCTAGTTTCATCTTTCAGTTTGTTGAGTACTAAATTTTAGGATTTGCTTTGCATTTAGTATATCTTCCTGATCTAGTTTATTCCTCCTGGTTCTGCTCAGTTTTAATGTCATATTTAGATCCTGTGTTTAGTTATTTACTTATTTTCCTAGTTCCCCTGCTCTCTCTCTCTCTCTCTCTCTCTCTCTCTCTCTCTCATCTCTCTCTTTCTCTCTCATCTCTCAGCTGCAGCCCATTACTAATCAGCCACTGGTTCTCCAGCCAGTAATCAACTCACCTGTATTTAAGCTCCTCATTCTCTGTCAGTCACTGCTGGATTCTGCTGCTGTTTGGTCCCCTCTGCGCTGCCCATTGCAACACATGCTCTCGTCTCTTTAAAACTTACCATCATCAGATCTCAGTCTTCACTTTGCACAAAACATGACAATAATTTAGACTGAGGCTGCAACATTAGGTATAACCGGTACTCTGATGAGTTTTTGTAGACTTAAAGAGTTATGGAGTTTGCTTTGTCATGCACTCGAAAAAGTTCAAACTGATGAAATATTTTCTTAGATTACACAGAGTGACACATTTTAACCCCTTATTCGTGATAACGTTAAGTATGGCATACAGCAAATGAAAAATTCAAATTCCCAGAACATTTGACTATTACATAATATCAATAGAAATAACTTAATGGCAGCCTGTTGAATAACATAGTTATTTGCTGTACAGCATATGCAATTAATACTTGGTCAGGTTTTGTTTTGCATAAATTACTGCGTCAATGCAGTGTGGCACTCAGGTGATCAGTCTTTATGCCTGCTGAGGTGTTCAGGAATCCCAGGTTGCTATAACAGCAGCCTTCACCTCGTCTGCATTATTGGATCTGGTGTCTCACCTTCCTCTTGACAATGGTCCATAAATTATCTAAGGGGTTTAGGTCAGGAAAGCTGCTGACCACTGAAGCAGGCTGAAACTATGGTCTTTAAAGCAGGTATTGATACTTCTGGCCATGTGAGCAGGAGACAAAGCCTGCTAGAAAATGAAGTCTGGTTCTCCAGAAAGCTCGTCAGCAGACGGATGTATGAATTGTTCTAGACATTCTGGTAAAAAGCTGCACAGATGTTGGACTTGATAAAACGGTGATCCATGGTTCAGCATTGTTTCCCAATGGAAACAATGACCTTTGTGGATTATCCTGCTTGTGAAGTGTGTCGGGGGTGAAAAACACTCTCAGATCATCTTCCTCATGACTGTGTAGCATGACCATAACAGAAAATGCCTATATTTAAAATAATTTTTAATGTTTTGTAATAGTCTTTAAAATTGACATTTTTTTGTTTTCATTATCTTTTAGCGATACTCTTTCAAATTAACAGAAAAAAAAATGTCACTGGTATGAATCTATTCTAATATTCAATAAATACAAATATGTGCTCTGATTAGGGCTGCATTTCTGAATGAAATACTTTTCTTATTAGACTGATTTGATTATATCTATATGTTAGCCAATAATATCTATATATGATGGTCTAAATTTCTCCACCCACTCTTTCCAATCAGCATTTGAAAAAAAAAAAAATGAACCTCCGACAGGCATTTAGACAAACAACAATTTCACTGGAAGAACAATAAGAGGTGTTAAAATATTTAGCAGAGCCATCAGACACTCTGTGCCCGGGTGATTACAATTTGAAATATGCATTTAAACTCACTAAGTATAAATATTTGAAGATAATGTCCTTGCATGTATTATCATTGCATAACTCGCAGCGTGCCATGTGTTCTGGAAGGAAGATATGATTTTCATTTGGTGCCTATGCAAACTCATAAGCAACGATGGGAGTTTCGGCTCTCTATTTTGCTTGGCTGGGGTTTGTAATGAATCACAATTCAGTGACCTCTGCCTCGAATCAATACAAAGCGCCACGCCAGCACTATCTTTGCCTTATTACAATATGGGTAGAGTCATTGGAAATGAGTTTCCAGCAAGCGTCCCTCTAGTTCTTTAAAAATGCATGGGATTAAGAGGGAATGGTGAGCTGTAGTATCAATCAAGCTCAACCATGTGAGTTAAAAGGAGAGAGCAGATTGGAAAATTGACGCGTGACAGTGTGCATGTTACTGAACCCTTGCTGCTCGGGCATTTTCTTTCTCTTAGTGCAGGAATGGGGACAAACTGTCTGCATGGTGTGGGGGGTCGGGGGGGGGGAGCAATGATGCATTTGAGAAAATCATCACTGGACGGTAAGGTCATTTTCTGATGCGATCAGAGCAAACGTTTTAAGCTCAGGCTTCAGTTCAACTGTATGTTGAAATATACTGCAACACGCGTAATGGAAATTTATGCCTTGCCCAAAAGGCTTTGAAACATTACTGCAGGAGGATTTAAATCCAGATAAATCTCTGGTTGTAAGTTTTCCAACATTTTATTTTATTTTTTCCCCCCTATGCTGTCAGTAAACTTCACTTGGCCAGTCAGAAGGTGGCACAGCTCCTCGTGATAAAAGCCAAACCCCTGGTGGATTCATGTCAGTGATGTGAATTTGCTCAAATGGGCTTCCTGTGTTATCTGCAGCACCAGCTGACACCAAACACATAAAACACAGTCATGTATCCTCTCTGCATCAGACCCCGTATCTGTGACAAAACAGAAATGAAAATGCCCTGCCACATCTTTAGCGGCTGACAGATAAGGTCTGCAGGCATAGTGGGGTCTGTTTTTATAATGTAATAAAGAAGGTGTGGAAACAGTGAAGCAATAGTCCTCAAAAGTTTTTTTTTTTTCTCTTTCCCGACGCCACATTTTTTTTTTATCCTTCTTTAGCATCTTCAACAAATCTCCACTAGATTTGTTGAACACAGACTCTCTCCACCTGTGTCCTTGACCTAATCCCATCCAACCCTGCCGATGAATGACTTCAAATCATCTCACCGCTGAATGTATGAATCTTTAACTTGTCGATCAGTTCTGGTTCTGTCCTGACTCACTCAAGCTGGCTTGTCACCACAATCCTCATAAAACTCGACCTTGGGTTCAAGTCCCTCTTTAATTTTCCTTTTCCATCCACAATGCTAGAAATGAAGCCCGTCCCATCAGCAATTATCCGTTTTAAATCTTACAGTCTGGTTTTAGTTTATGTCACACCACCAAAAAAGCTTTCTTTAAACGTATCTCCTTCTGTCTTGCGACTTCTGAAGCCTCAACTTTCTCTGTGACCCCAAATAAACCTTTTTACTGCCAGTTTCAACTTCCTGTGTCTTACGGCAGCAATGCTAAGGATGTCAAGCAACCATCAGGTTCTCTAATTGAGAGTAGAATCAAAATAACATGGATTGTGTCAATTTGAAGACTTAA
>NW_015118115.1:0-10364 GCF_001443285.1 Poecilia latipinna | reverse complement strand
GGGGGGAGGAGAAATACCCAGGGTTTTTTTTTTTTTTTTTTTTTTTTGTTTTTTTTTTCAAATTTGTATCCGTATTGGTGGCATATATTTATACATCACACTGAATAAATAGTAATAGATTGTATATAGCACCAGCAGCACCCTCACAGAAAATCCCAATAAGATAGATTGAATTTCATTGTTGTGACATTCAGTTCTCTTCAGATGTCACATGAATCTTAAAAGAAGGTAGAGAGAGATGTATTGAATTGATTACTTTGCATTAATAACATTAAACAGGCTGTCTGCGCTTCTTTAAAAAGTCTTAAATTCATGTATCTAAAATGAAGTCCTGAGAATGTCGACTTTTGTTTGTTTTTTTCCTAGCAGGACTTTTCTGTCAAACGTTTGAGCTGCCCGCAGACATATTCATTACTCTTTTTGACTCCAGGCAACTAGCTGCTAATATACCTTTTGCTAGCTACCTGGCTAACTTGTTAGTTTATTTGTTTAATGTCTATCATGGTGGAAATTTCTCGCCAGTTGGCTGGACGATGTTTGTCTTTGCTTCCGGTTTACTTCTGTTGCGAACATCTCCTTTGTGTGGCTAAAGCTCCCCTGAAAATGGTTGCGCTGCTACTGCTAGCGCTGATCTAAAAGCAACGTTTGGTGTGACACAAACTCTGAAGTCGGAGGTTCAGTGGATTTTAATCTCGGTGGTCAATCACCAGCTTTGCCTATTGGGGAATTTTATTTAAACAAAGCTACTAAGGAGGGAAAAACAGCTGAAAACGAGGAACCAAATTAAAATGGAGAGCCACAGACGATGACAAACGGGGAAAAAAAATCAAAAGGAAATGTAATTAATGTCTCAGTCTAAAGGAAAAAAATGTGACTAAATAGTTAAAATATGCTCAAAAATGGTTAATCTCACAAGTAGTACCAATTCTTCTTCAATAGTTTTCTATCCTTACAAAAAATATCAAGACTGATATTTTTTGTAAGCTAGCTAGCTATTTGCTGTGATACGGATCATATATGTCATTCACAATAGTGTTAAAAAGACTTAATTTCATGTTGATGAAATTTGCAGAACCCCTTTTACCGTAAAAGGAATAACTTTGTACCATCGGACGTATTTTCTTCATTAAATGGCTTGCAGTGACGTGACCCATGAAGACATTTTGTCCTGATTTGTGTGGTTTTTTTTTTTTTTGCTCCAACGCTCAAAGGGACTCTACTGGCTGCTGCTAATGTAGAAGAGGACATTTCTTTGTTGCGCCTCCTTAGCCTGTCTCCAGTTTGTGTGACTGGTCACAAGTCTTGTCCTGTAATGAAGGGGCTCGGGGGCTGCTGTCATGCCTACTTTAAGTTTTCCTCTCAGAGAGGGGACAAATGAATCGCCACTTGAGTGAAGAAACATTTTTAGGACAAAAATGTGACCATTGATAAAGCACTTCCTAAATCCTGTATTTCACCAAAGAAGCGCAGAAGGGATCTTTATTCTCTTGTGAGTGTTTTCATTTCCAGACGTTAAATAGATTTACAGCTGAGACATATTTTTATGAATCTCATGTTTTCTGTCAAAAGCCTCAGTAAGCAGGCTTGCTCTGCTGTCTGCTGCTGCTGGTGGTCAAATTTAGTGATGCATCATGAAATGGCTATGATTGGCATGTGAAATACCCCCCAAAAAACCCTACTTTTTTTCCCCCATGTTCATTAAAAGCACTGGCACTGAAAAGACCCACTATTGTCTGTAAAGTCATGAACAAAATGGTTTGATTCGAGTTGAATAAGACCTGTTAAAGGTTGGAGTTACAAAGATTCAAAACTCCTACCTACATCAAGGAATCTGCTCCATTTTATTTATTTTTTTGACACTAGCTGTGTTTCCGTTACAAATGTGCGCAAAACTTTGCCAATGATATCGAAAAAACATACTTTTGCGATAGTGGTGTTTCCATTAAATAAGAAATGCAATTAAAATCACACATGAATAAGTTTGTTCATGTGATAAGTCGTTAAGAAACACGCAACATCTTATCCTATATTAAAGCCCCCTTTTGCAAAGTTAGAATTGATTTTAAGCACTTTCTGAAAACTGAGTAATCTTTGCTCCATCACAACTTCCACACTGAAGCATGTTGTTGGCTATGTGTGTTTGCTGAATGGAAAAAGATCAGACTTTTGAGTTTCTCACCTGTAGGCTCTAATAGTTAAACTATTAACATCCAGTACCTTTTCTGCTAATTTGAGCTTACATGAACAGCTCAGAGGTTTTAATTTTCCAGCCTTCTTTAAAATGTATTTTTGCTCTTAGCTTTATACCCCAGTAAAGATTGAAATATGAAACATGTTTTGCTGCTATATTGAGTGACCACCTTGGGGGTTTTATTGTTCCTTTCATTGTTTTAACTGGCAGCGCTCTCATTAGAGGCCTGCTTCCTGTCGGGGTGTGTGTGTGTGTGTGTGTGTGTGGATATAGCTTGTAAAATGTGTAATATAATTTTTCTTTTTTTATGTAGGTGTTTTGTTAAGTACTTTTTATCACTTCAGGATTTTTCCACTTTTAATGCTAAAGAACAGTAGCTGCAAAAATAGTTAAAGGTTTAGAAACAACCTGTTTGCAGAATCCATCACTTTCAAAGCTCTGCTTGGACTCTTGATCAAGAATAAACGCTCTAGAACAGAAATGTGTTTACATGAACAATGACAAAAGCTTAATGTTTTAGTTTAAAGAGGAGAATATAATTAGCACACTGATCTTTTATACATGTAAAACAAATCTCAAGTTCTTGCCACGTTTATATAAAATGATTAATTTTAAATCAAGAACACCTTCCACTTCCTCAGCGGTCACACAGATATTATAATAATAATAATAATAATAATAAAACTCTGTTCTCTTCTGCAGGCCAAACACCGTTCTGAGATTACGATTCAACCACTTTGCCACTGAGTGCAGCTGGGACCATCTCTACGTTTACGACGGTGACTCCATTTACGCGCCGCTGCTCGCTGCTTTCAGGTTGGTGTCAGTCAGTGAGTTAGTAGATCCTTTCTTTATGCTGAAAGTAAGTTTAACTTCAGCATAAATTTAACTGAAGTTAGGTTTAACTTCAGCATAAAGATGTTCAAGTTTTCAGTTTGGGCTGCTTTGCTATCTGAAAACAAAACAATCCTTCTGTAATAATAGGTCAGACAACTCCTATTAGAAGTAGGAAAGTTTTCAAGCACTTTAACAAGTCTAATTAAAAATTTTAGGAGTGCATCAAAAAATCAGCCCAGGTTTCCTTATCTCTGGGTCATGGGCAATTGGTCGATACTTGCGTGAGAAACCAATCTTATCTAAGTCCACAAACACAACAGCCACCCCACTCTTGTCAACTTTGAAACTTTGTCATGATGTATATCGACTTTTCACAGTAACAAAATCAGCATTGGCCAAAATCAGAATTAACAGGTCAGGTTTTTTAAAGATCTGTGATCGGTCAGACAGCTGCAATCGGTGCAGCCCTAAAGATTTAACTTTAGATATTTAGAAATTTGCCAACCTCTGTGGAACCCTTGATATGTAATAACAACACTGAGAAATTACAAATTACTTTATACTGTTTCGTACAAATGAACAAATAAAAAAATTCAGTACGTTTAACTGTAGTGTTCGAACACGGGATGGGTTTCACATAGGCCTACCATGTGAGGAAAGATTTGAAACGTAACTATATGTTTTATTTGTTTGTTTTTTTTTATTCCAGTGGGTTGATTGTTCCGGAGCGATACGGGAATGAGACGGTTCCTGAGGTGGTGTCCCAGTCCGGCTACGCCCTGCTGCACTTCTTCAGTGACGCAGCCTACAACCTGACAGGCTTCAATATTTCATACAGGTGAGCTCTCCTCCACGGTTACCACAATTTATGCATTGTTACATATGCATTTGACTTTATATAGTACACTAGACTGATGATAAATGAATGATTATGTGGTGTCGTCTTATGATGAGTGCAGTCCATTTAGTTTGGGGTCTTAAACTTTGTTGGACTCTTTAATTTCATATTCTCGTATGTTTAGTTTTTTGTCTTTGTGGGAGTTTCAGTCAGGCAAAGCTTTGCCATAAGCCAGTCCATCCTGTGACTAGGCTAGCTACATAGCCATCAAGCTAGCTCACTTGGCATTAAAAAGGCCTTAAATCGTCTTAAATATGTCATCCTAAAGCCTCATAAAAATAGGATGTGTATTTTTTTCTGGTAATGTTTGATTAAAAAAAAAAAACAAAAAAAAAACGGTACATTTTGACAAATGGGGAAAAACAAATCCTTTAGACATCAAATTTGCCTTAGAAAATCCAAAAGCCTTTCAAACCCAAAGCAGAGCCACTGTCCGCTGTTATCATCTCTAAAGAGCACAGCGGCTCCCCTCCCCAGGCTCTTCCCTGATTCGTCGATACCGTTGCCATCGTGATGAGAGTCGGCGCTGGCGGAGAAACACACAATCGGGATGAAGGCGGAGTAGCCAGAACATCAAACCTTTAACCAAAACAGGGAACATGAAAGAATGATGGGAGGGAGGCCCTTTGTGTCTTGAATGCCTGTTCAAGGACAGAAATGAACATCTCACTGTTGTGTCCTGCTTTGATGGCTGAAAGCTTCAGTTTCGATCAAAATGTGACACAACTTAATTTTTTCCTTTGTACATAAACATTCTTTCCTATCAGAAATGTTGTAAATTCTCCATAATTAAAAGAAGTCCTAAGGTTTCTTTTTCCCCAGACTGTTTTGAGTTCTTATGTTGTGTCCTGATATATAATTTTCTAATTGTAAAATTGTAACATTTTCAGAATAATTTTCCTTATCGGAAATTGGCATATTTCCGATAATTGGCATATTTCTTTTCCCAAAAAGAAACATGTTTGTCAATAAAGTTTTGGCACTAGAATGATGTGGATTTTAATTTTAATTTTTTTCGGTCGTATCAAAATTGGTTTATATCACAAAACTGCAATGGAAACACTTTTTTCTATCACACTGGTCACATGATCAACAACGGGATGTTGCTATTGGCAGAAACCATGTGGAGGATGATGACAGGAAGTAGAGTGGTCATGGTTTTTTTCTAATGACTTATTTAATGACAAAACATATTCATATGTGATTTTAAATATGGAAATAATTATTATGCCTTTATCATTATATTACTTGAACTACTCAAAACATCAATATTATAGTTTATCACAGTATCTTCTGGGACAATTTATCATCCAGCAAAATTTGTTATTGTGACAGGCTTAACCAAGCCCTGTGTATAGATTCTAAGAATGAATGCATCTGTAATAAAAGCGTTCATCATTCTTTAAGCTGACGCCTTGTGTCTGTCCTTCTCCCCATGTGCGTCTCCATGGTAGGGTCAACACGTGTCCCAACAACTGCTCCGGCCGCGGCGAGTGCCGGGTGGGGAACTCCACCACCTCCGTTTACTGCGAGTGTGAAGCCAACTGGAAGGGGGAAGCCTGCGACATCCCATACTGCCTGGATGACTGCGGTTACCCTGAAAGGGGCCACTGCCAGGGAAAGAGCTGCATCTGCAAAGCCGAATGGCAAGGTAGGCGTTGGTTCTGCCGCGCCGCGTTCTGACATGAAACGTGATGAACCACAGCACTTCCGACGTCGGGTTTTAAATCACTCTGTTCTCAGAAGTGAAACTGAACGGTGGTCAAAAGCCTCACTATGCAGAATTAATATGAGATGTTCATTGAAGCACAGTCTGCCGCTTTTTGGTGTTTGTGATTCTCTCTCATTAGCTGCAGAGTTGTTTTTAGTAAGGGGAAAAAAACTAAAGAGTAGACTTGGACAGCTACACATGAAACGGTGATTCTGTTTCATGTGGAGCTGTTGGATCATGCTAAGAGCCGATAAGAGCTCAGGAGAACTACAAACTTTTCTAACTAGCTTGGTTCTGCTCGGTCTGCGTGTAAAAAATTAATTCTGTGTTTGATGTTTTGGGCTCACACTCACAATTTTAAAAAAGTGTTGCAGAAGCTGCCATGCGATTTGGTAAAGAAAGAAGAAGAATAGTCAACAACAATAGGTATGTTAATAACCAACGAGTTGTGGGATATGAGCACTGCTGGATAGAAATTCTGGGCCAGACTAAATCCTGGAGCATCTCAGTTTGTAGATGCAGGCTGATACAGTCCGATACTGTATCGATACCAATATCGTATCAGGACAACTCTTACAAAACACCCCCACACCATCACCTCCCATTCAAACCATAATGTCTACTATGTGCACAAATAAAGCAGAGAGAGTAAATAAAAACGCAGTGAAGAGATTATACCACTTGTCCAATAAATTATTATTCGATTTGAAATGGATTTGATGCAAGTTGACAAAATGCTGTGAAATAGCCCTTTAGCACATGACTGAGTTTCAAGCCGACTTCCCCATTGTGCCGCTTCCTGATTTGTGTCTAGTGCAAATAAATGTTTTGTGATATGGAGTCTAGAATAATAAACTCCAACTACAGGAATCTGAAAAAGTGCTGAATCTTCAACCTGAAAAATGTGGCGGTGCTAAATTTTCATACAACTCTAGAATAACTATGTTTGTATTAATAGCACTAAGATATAATAATGTTTTATTTAATCTCTCCAGCATCATTATTTCAGCTCTGACTAAATTTGGTGCTTCTGCTATTATCGAAGCTTTTGTTGCCCTGAACATCCACCTGCTCCACTCAGAATGACTTAAACTTTTTGCCCAATCTGCTGCTTCTTGTTTTTTTTTATTTTTATTTCGGTGACATTATTGTGTCCCTGAAGCCGGACCATCTGGCCCTTCCAGCTGCTTTGTTAGCTGCTCCAACAGCTCGGCGGCGCTGCTCTGCATGAACAGACACCACCGCTCAATTTAACCGCACTTATATCAGCAGCTCTGCGTGCTTATTATCTCATTACCAAAAGCTGAGGGAGGTTAGCAACAGACAGCCACTTTCTTTAGCCTTTATTACCTTTGTCATGGGGGGAACTGCAGCCTCTCCTGCTTTTTTTACTGCTGCCTTCAGAGCCATCTCATTTTCTACGCCAACAAGTGCAAATGTGGGCAGATGTCTGTGAAGTGGAGCGGGCCTCATGTCTGATCTTTTTGCTGTGGAAAATGACGGTAGTTTGAAGGACCAGACGCTACAGTTGGTGGTTTTTCTGAAAGAGCTGAAGAGGCAGAACGCCACCAGTGTTTTGGGCCATCAGAGATTAGAGATGAACTCTACCGCAGGCAGCTGATGAGAAACAATCTTTCCGTTTCTCGACTATTGCTAGCTGTTTTAGCAGAAAGGCCGTCTCTCTCTCTCTCTTTTTCTCTCTTCCCCTCATTCTCTGAGGATTCCGGTTTGTGTCGGCCGCATTGTTCTGGTTCATAAACACAGGAAGGCACCTATGATTGCTGCACTCGACCCAACAAGGCAACAGAGTGAATGTAGTTCTTCTGTACATGACTTTAAAATGAAAACCTTAAATGTAAGGATGTACAGCTCTTTAAAGAAAGCTGACCCGCTGATTCTGATTTTGGTGCAAAAAAAATTGGTTTCTCATCTAAATATCAGTTGATCAAAAATCTCCCAAAATGAAGGAAATCTGGTCCAATTTGCATCCAAACTAAAATGTCTATTTAAGCACAAACAGATTCTCTACAAACATATGTTGTCACCTCTAGGCCTGTCGCAATAAATCAATCGTACGAGTCGTATTTGGTATACATAACATTTTTCTAACAACTGAAGATAATTTGGTTAATCAGTAGTCATATAAAATGGCACTATGTGCCTGGAAAACACATACTGCTGCCTTTTTTAATAAGGTGCTTTGGTTCCTTGAGACCAAAATGAATCCCACATCCGAACGCCTGAACACACCATCCCAACAGTGAAACCTGCTGAGCTGAGAAACTCTCTGACTCGTCGGTCCCGTCCCTCCTCAGGTCCGGACTGCTCCGTCTCGGTTCCTGCCAACTCCTCGTTTTGGAGCCGTGAGGAGCACCTGGAGCCCGGCCTGGCCAGGGCGTCCCACAAGGCTGTGGTGGAGCAGGGCGTCATGTGGGTCATCGGAGGCTACGTCTTCAACACGTCCGACTACCACATGGTCAAAGCGTGAGTGGCTCACCTGTTCAGTCTGGGTCCACCGGCTGCATTTCTGGTCCAACTAGATGAGAACATGCTGGTCTGACTGATGGGCTTTAATATTTCTAAAGTGTTTGAGTGCAGCACTAGAGTTCGACTGTTGCAGGGAATCCACACACTGAAAGTTTTACTGAGAAAATAAAGAACATTGAGAGAGTTTTTCTTCCCACACGAGGCTAAAATGAAGTTATTTTTATGAGAACGTTCTTCATCTTAAACACCGCTCTGGAATATCACACCATTTCCTTCAAATCAAAGCTCAGGATTGTTTTAGATTTTTTTTTAAAGCGGCAAAGAAATATGGGAGGGAAATCAGAATATTGGTTTCAGTATTTTTCCAGGACTGAAAAAAGGTTGAAAAAGAAAATAAGAGTTTATTCCCTGTCCCACTGTTTAAATGCTGCTTCCCTTTTTTCCTTCCTTTCTTGCTCCCTTTCCTCTTTTGCTCTTTCTGTCTTTCTCTCATTTGTCCTTCCGTCCTTCTGCTCTACCTCCTTTCTTTCTTCCTCCCTTTCCTTGCGTCTCTTGTCGTCTTGCCTTCGGTCAATCCTCCATTCATTTTATGCTGCGTCCATCCATCCATCCCTTCCTTTCTTCTCTCCTTTCTTTCTTTTTATTTATTGCAAACAAATTTCCTTCCTTCTGTCCTTGCTTTTCCCTCTTTGATGCATCTTTGTGGCTGACCTCCATTTTTCTTGTTCCTCCTCTCTCCCCCTTTTGCCCTTTGCTTCTAGTTTCCTGTTTTTGCAGATTTCACATTGAGTACCCGCAGGGTTTGATGAGTTTGTTTTGCATCATTCAGCCTGCCCTAAGTGTTTTTATGAGAACGGGCCAGCAGGGGGCATCGCAGACAGTCTGAACATCTCTAGTTGTTGTTTCTGCTCCCGCCAGAGACCTGTGGTTCGACCCTTTCCGTCTGTTCTCCTCTGGTAGAAGTGATGACCCTCCTGCAGACACCGCAGATCAACCTGAGCAGCTTTGTTTATTCAACAGAACAAACAAAGGGCTTGGTTTCTCCTCCGTTTTGTTTCCCAACCCGGATGAGTTGCTTTTGAGACAGAGACGTTTTCAAATCTAAACCGAAATCATTTTTCCACTTCTTTCTTTTTTTCTTTTAGTTACAATCTCAGCAGCAATACCTGGCTGACCCTTGACCCCTCCGTCAACACGGTGACCCCTCGATACGGCCACTCGCTCGCTCTTCACGAGGTGGGTGAGAGATCGTCGCCTGTGGCTTTAAGTGTTCCTAAAACTCCATGAATGTTAATTTACATAGTTAATTAGCCTCAAGTTCATGAAGTTTGAAGATGGAGAGAGAAGAGAATCAGTGGCATCCACACCAGAGACAAACACAAAGGTTATCTCAAGGTTCTGTTTCTGGACTCGTGTCTGTGTCTAATGTAGAAATGTTCAGGCTCTGATGTTTTGCTGCAGCATCTTGGGCAACTCCAGTCAGCATGTCTGGATCTGCTGATGGAATAATAAATCATAGTTGTGTCCTGATGTGCAGGACAAGCATATTAATATGTGGTATTTATGAATTAATTGTATCTTTCACTTTAAGAAACACCAAATCTTACCAAGTTATAAGAGTTTGGTCTCGTTTCTAGTGCAGATATCTTGAAATAAGACAAAACTAACATACAAGTAACTTTTCAGCAAGTCAATAATTCCTTAATATTAATTAAAACAGTGTTAGTTCAACTGGCAGATTTTTTTCACTTAATACACGGTCTTGTTACAAGGGAAAAAAAATAAAAAAATCTGAAAGAATCCTTCTTTCTTCCAGGGGAAGATCTACATGTACGGAGGAAAGATCGACTCAACCGGGAATGTGTCGAGCCAGCTGTGGGTTTTCCACATCCAGAACCAGACCTGGGTCCTCCTCAACCCGCGGCCCAAGGACCAGTACGCTGTGGTGGGACATTCGGCCCACATAGTGCCGCCCGCGCAGGAGTGGGACAGTCCCGTCATGCTGGTCCTGTTCGGACATTGTCCTCTTTACGGTTACATCAGCAATGTGCAGGAGTACAACATTGGTGAGTGGCTCCAGCTGCTTTCATGTTCTAAGACATAAGTGTAATTAATCGAATGAATCTCAGTTAATCACTTATTGAAATAACCATCAACTAATTTAGTAATTAATTAATTGCTAACTGGAATATACAGACTCTTAAAAAAAAGGCCAATTTCTGAAAGAATCACACCTTTGA
>NW_015118114.1:0-10369 GCF_001443285.1 Poecilia latipinna | reverse complement strand
TAGGTGATTTGTCTTTTTTATATGAAAAAAAATTTTTTAAATATTTTTAAAAAAAAAAAAAAAAAAAAAAAAAAAAAAAAAACGATTAAAATCCAATTTGGAGCAAAATTAATTTAAGAATTTTACTAAAAATAATATTTGAGTATGCAAATGATTCTATTTCATATTAATGTATCAGCAGGTTCATCCACCCGAAGGTAACATTGTAGGAAGTAAGCTAGCCAGGACGTTTGACATTAGCATTAGCATGTTGCTATGCTAAAGCTGGATACAGAAAGAAATCATTACAACACAGCGACGTTTTGAGTCTTATTAAAAGCTTCAACTTTCACAAATTTTGTATGCCAAGTTATAAAACCACACACACACACAACACAACATCACAGCTCACGAGAATAACAAATATATTAGCTAAGCCACATCTTAACTAAATTCTAACCAAACTGACTTGTTACCAAATGTGCTGCTTAACCGAAATATAATTCATGTTAATGACCTATATTTTACATTCTCCAATTTTTTTATATATCGCACATGGTGGACTAGACTGTTTATTTGGTTTATTATTTTTACTGCTCTATAATCTTTTGATCAAATTAAACAAATGCAAAACCTGTGTATTCATTGGCAAATATTAAGCGAAGGACTTTGTAATATTTTTGCGGAGAAACTTGAATATTTGGAGAAACTTTAATAAATAAATGAATAAATAAATAAATAAATTGAAATAAAAATAAAATATATGAAATTAGTCCACAATTCTGTTTTCATTTTTGGCTAATAAAAAATAATTATAAGCAACTAATATTTGATCGCTTCAAAAAATATGGCGCATCTCCTGAATCTGGTCTGTTAGTTACACTCGAGTATAATTAAAATTTAGTTAATTATACTAAACCTTAATTTGTATAATTAACAGTGTTTATATATTCATCAAAAATATACATTTAAAAGAATACGAAGTAACTGGTGATATTGTCCTGTCGCTATTCTTGATTTAACTTTCTGCGTAGCGTCTCTCCAGTGATTTGGCGTAAAGATTTGGTAAAAGGATCCCTGCTTCTTTTTCACAGATTATAAACACTGACTGCACTGTCAACCTACCAAGACCAAGACAGTAAGATAGAAGCAACCATTCCTACCCTACTTATAACTCTTATAAGTGGCCATTTGTGTCTCATATTTATGAATCCTTCTTCGCTCATCGCAGTTCTGCTGCTACAGATTGTTCCGACGTAGACTTCTTGGTTAATAATTTATTCTTACTCGCTTTCCCTCCAAATGATCCATTTTTGACGGCCCTATACTGATTACTTCAACGCGGTAGCATTAAGCAGGTGCGCCGTGGCCTCGTGACATTTACCACGAGGGCCATTAAGCCAATCAAAGAGCAGCACACGTAACGTCGCCGTGGAGGAAGGCGTAACCCAATAGGCCAGTTATTAAAACCTTTAACATAATTAGCTGGGAGCTTTGAAGGGAAAATCGGCGCAGCCTACAAGTGACTGCACAGGGGAGTCTGAGTAATACATTGTTAACAGTTATTTAGCGCTTGCTAATGGGCACGTGCAGCACTGCCAGAGCTTTTAATGGCGGAAGTGGCATTAGGAGTAGGTTTGTGTGAATGAGGGACACTATAATAGCGACTGTTTAACAGTTTTTAAATTTATTTATTTATTTATTTATTTATTTATTTATTAATTAAGTGAAACTGTCCTAATCGTGCTTTAATGTGTGGAGGACAAGGTGGTTTAACGCTGCGGCCAAGGAGTGAAACATCAGATTCAGGGCTATCTGTACATTTTATTCATCTCCAGCTCTCTCTCTCTGTCTGCCTCACTTTGTCTCTCGCAGGACATGTCAGAGAGGTCTGAAGTTCTCTAGAGGACTGCATCATTAAAGACAAAAGTTAAGCTATAAATCCTGTAGGGTTTGTCTCCAACAGCCTTGAATATACAGTCTGACATTTCAGCTTGCTATTTTTTTCCAGAAAAATTCAAACTCAGCCAGACAGGATGCAGAGTGTATCCTCATCAATTTCCAAGTTGGACTTTGACTGGCTAATTCCGACATAAGAATACGTTTGATTGTAACTCTATACGTTTAGTGACTTTGCTATATAAAATTGCCTTGTATTTATCTCCATCCAACTTTCTTGAAGAAATGTACAGCATGATGCATCCACCACCGCATTTTTAATGTGAGGATGGTGAGTTTAGGGGATATATATATATATATATATATATATATATATATATATATATATATATATATATATATATATATATATATATATATATTTTTTTTTTTTTTTTGCCACATTCAAACCACTAAGTTCAACTTGGACTCTAATTACTAAGACATGCAAAAATGAAAATCGCCAGGACTCACATAAGTATAGCACTTACTTTACACAATTTTACTCAGGCAGAAGTAAAAAAAATAATCATTCTAAAACTCACTGAAGTAAGGGCAAAAAAATATTTGGTAAAAAAAAAAAAAACAACAAAAAAAGGGCTACTGAAGTACTCAGTACTGATTTAATCAGACTAAACACAAAATTATCTGCAGGTTGTGGTACTCGGAGTAATAAAATAAAAAAAAACAAACATAAATCGCATCATTAGAAAAGAACAAATTCAGGCAGAAGAAACAAGCATCTCCAAATCTCAGTTTTGCACAGTGAAAAGCAATAACATGTTCACTTGACCTCCAAGTGTCACAAAACACTCAGTAAATATGAATAAGAACAACAGCTTGTGTGCAAGTCTCACAACACTTCTGCACATTGTTTTGGTTAAAACGTGTTTGTCCGTTGTTAGTTTCCTCCAGAAATCCTCTTTGAATTATCTGGGCACTATTCAGCCCTGCTTTTTAACTTAAGTTTATAACAATTCATCAAGCTCAGCAAAACTAAAAACAAATGTTTGCACTATATTTATCGGTGTCAGTGTAAAAGGTGATGAATACAATTACACATTACATTTTGTAGATATTTACTTGAAAAAAAAGTATTATTTTCTACACTATTTCTATACTTGCATGCTACATTGTTTTGATTTATCTCATTCAAAACAAAGGTTGACGTGTGGCAAAGCGTGAAAGTAGCTCCAGGTAAATATTCTCTCTATTAGCACACAGTCTCTCATCCTTCAAGTGCAGCAACTCCTGCCTCCCCCCCTCCCCCCCCCCTTAAACTGAACTGTACATTAAAACTGCTGTATTTACAGACATGCTTGATAAAAAATTATGCATATGCGACATTTATTGGCTTTTTTTTTATTTTTTATGAGCCAGCTCTGCTCTTCGTATGCTCAGTCCTCGGTGCGTCTCAGACGTTGTTCGAGTTGAACTTCCGCTCTGGCCGCTGCAGCGCACAGTAGGACAATTCACTGGAACTTGGTGCAAGTGAGCTCCAGTGTGAAACGGCTGGTCTCTTATTTACAGCTCATTAGTTTTACAGTATCCAACCAGAGTGCAGTTAGCATGATTCTGTCTCTGACCGTAAATAAAGCTCCTGAAACGCGGGCCAAAGCTGCACGTCTAGACGGGATTACGTGGAAAGGGCCTGTTGAAACTGGAGCAAAGGTGGAATGGGAAAGGAAATAGATGCTAGCAGAGGGGGGGCAAATGCACAAGGATTTAAATTAGGAAATACATGTTTTATTGTATTGTGATATATTTATTAGAGAGGGAGTTATATTTTCTGAACAGCAGACAGATCCAGAAGATATGGGGCCGGAGCAAGACGTAGAGAAAGAAGTGTGCGAACGTGGCCAGGTTCTCCTTCCTCACATCGTTGCCCAAACAGAGATCGCACACAGTTGTTGACACCGACTGGATGGAAATCTGTTTTTTATTTTTGCGTTTTGCAATACTTTTATTTTCCACCTTGAAGAGTTACCAGGGCTCTTATTATGACCGGAGTTCATGCATGCTGTCCAATGGACATTTCATTCTTTCTGGAGCACAAAACACTTAAAACATGTTTTTTTTCTGTCCATGTCAAAGAGATGATCGTTTATTTATTTATTACTTTTTTTTTTTTTCAATTTCCAGAACCCAGTTTTAATCGTCATGGCTACAGACATATCACTTGTGTTATCTTCAAACAGATAACTTTGAGTTATGATGATTAACATACCTACCTTACTTGACTGATATGTTGACTTGTTTTTCAGATTTTGAACATAAATTAATAATTAAAACCTCCTAAACATTATAATTTACTTATATGTACCAATGAAACTGCTTGTTTTACATACTGTTAAGGGTGCCTCTAGCTTACACTGGTGATTTTCGACCTGCGATGCTAATAATCCCAGCTGTAAACTCAAGTCAACATAGGTATCACTTCATATGGCCCAGGTTATGAAAGGATAGGAAAGACTGGATAAAAAAAAACATTCTGTGGGAGATTGTGGTGAAAGATATATTAACATTAGACCCTTTATCTTAAGATTTTGTGGTACTAGTGACCTTTACTCTCAGTATTCAGACAGGAAATGGGCAGGAGGAGGCTGGGGGAGAACATGAAGCAAAGGTCCCAAAGTCCGAATCAAACCCCAGACAGCTGCAACAAAGACTAATAGCCTCCCTATGTGGGGCACCTGCTCCACCGCTAAACCAGCCCCACGCCGGCTGATCTGTGCTAGCTTGTTTGTGTTCTTTTAATGAGCTATTTATTAATTTCACTGCAAGCAACAGGTTTCCATGGCTACACAAAAGACATACACAAGTCTTGATTTGTGAAGCCTGGAATTTCATTTGATCTTTTCTCTACTTTATTTGCTTAACTCAAGATAAGCTCATTTATTTTATTTCATAATGTGCAGTTGAACTGTCAGAGCTTTTTATTCTGTCATTTCAGCATTTTTTTTTTAAAGGAAAGGAAACTTTAAAGAGGTTTGATGCATACAAGTTGACTATAACTTCATGATTCTATTACTGGAAAGTGATCGAGTATTGCATGTATCAATACTTAAACAAACAAACAAAAAAAAGGAACAGAGACCAATGTCTACAGAAAAAAACAAACTTTATTATTAAAGTTTGGTGCAAAAATCATCAAAGTATCACAAACATATTTTCCAAATGCTTCCATGGCAGCAGAATTAAGAACAAGCATCTTCACTTCCTTCATGAAGTAATCTGTTTTTATCTAGCACGTTAAAAATGAACAAGACATAAAACTCGATTGATGAAATAGTAATAAATACTTTAAACCCATTCAGATAACCTATAGTGTAAGCTCTTTCCCTGACAACCTGGACTAAGATGTGCTGTTTGTTGGCAGCGTCTGTGCCGGAGCCTAACCGCTTTGCTAGCAAGCAAATTTGATGTTAGCATTAGCTCTGTCGCTAGATATGAACTTAAACTCTTCCACAGGCACATATAGGTTCTAAATCACAGGATTCACAACAACTCTTAACTTTAACACGTATATATTAATTTTTAGTACAGCTCTTACAACCAGCGTCTATTTAAAAGCTAACCCTGGTCACCCAGAAAACATAGCTAAGCTAACCCTTCTAGAATTTCCCCGTTGTCGGACATTGCATTTACCAACTAATGTGCTTGATTAAAAGCTGACTAATTATGACTTGTACTCAAAACTCCCTCTGTCTAGTGCGATAATAGCTTGCAGAGTAGATTCTAACCTATACCCTTGAGCAAGGTGCAAAGCTGTACCCTCTAAATCATTTTAAGAACTTTTCAGTGTAAATGGGATCAAGTGCAAATGTTTTCTCCTTTTATGCGGCAAGGAAACAACTCATTACCTCACAGCCTGACTTCCCCCCACTTCACCCCCGGTCCATCAAAGAAATAGGGAGGGGAGGGGCGGTCAGCGTGAGGAAAGAACAAGCCAGCAGGTGCTGTTTTTATGGTTTTCTCCATCCAGCAAAGAAGAGGTGAAAACATTTTCTCCTCTCATAACCCAGGAAACCATGTGAGGAGTCAATGTGTGTTTGTGTTTGAGCTCATTAGAAGGAAGGATTGTGTATGCGGATGCTTTCATTGCCCCCTGTTGTTCAGGAATACAAAGATATGTGTGTGTGTGCGTGCGTGTTTCAGCGTGCATACGTACGTATGCAGTCTATCTCCATTATAGTTTCTTGTGATCAGCAGCAGCTTAAAAAAAATGATACGAGATTGTACTGACCTAAATGAAGCGCCGAGACTATTTTTGCTCCACAGAAACACAGAAACGCAGAGAAAAGAGCACGGGCCTCCTCTTAATAGGGCCAAGGCTCATCATAGAAATGCCACAATTTTAAAGTAACAACAATCATAAAAAAAAAAAAAAAAAAAAAAAAAAAAATTCATGAAAAAATCTGCAGCTCGTAACTGACATCTCGGGCCAGCCCCGCGCACACGTGCCTCTTAAAGTGGAGAACAACGGGTTATTTTCATCTCTTAGATGTTCAAGTTTTTCTCTCTTTTTTTTCTTCTTTTCTCTCTCTCCCCGGCTCAACTGGAACCGTTTAGACATTTTTTTTAATCAAAGAACGAAGTCATTAAAACTGAGAATTGGCGGCGAAGGCGTCCAGTGAGTCCTGCCTGCACTCGGCGTCCTGGCCGGCGCTCACCAACGTTTAGTGCAAATGTAAGGAATGCAGTTTTATTACTGTATTTAAGCAAAGCCTGCGTTAAAGCATGCTCAAAACAGATACATGTATAGACCAGATTTTATTACTGCGTTATAAAGTGCTTTTATTTTAGTTTTCTGCTTTTTTTTCTCCCCACTTCTTTTTAGACAGGGGCAGTTAAGTTTTTTGAGGTTCTAATTGAGCATAATGACAGTTTAAACTGTCAACTCAGAATTAAATTAAAACTTCAAAGCTGCTGGCGCGAACAGACTGAAACGGCACAAAACGTGGAAATGCAAAAACAGCTCATGCTGCAAATGAGTTTAAAGTGCATTAAAGTGTCAGCGGTTGCTAATAAGTATCAGAGCATCTTCAGCACACGTGTCCCTAGCATTAAAATGAGATCTATTCACTTTCTACCAGATTCTTTCTTTTAATGCTTCGTTATTAGTTTCTACTTTTTTTCTTCTTCTTCTTTTGTTAGAATCATCAGGTCAGGTCTGCGACAAACCCAGAAATCGGTATCAGCCATGAAATCCGGATCGGTGCATCCCTGATAATACAACAAAATTACAGTGCAGAGGTTACATTTTTATACCTTTAAATTTAGAAATAAATGAGTAAAAATAAAAAAGAATCATTTGGCTGTCATGACACAGAGTGATCACTCAAAATGTGTGTGTTATGTATCATAAATAAAAATCTTTAATGCTCTTTCCTGTAAGTTTGTTATGATGTGCAGAGTTATGCATGCATGCATAGATCATTAGATCCAAACTGGCAACAATTTGCTCACCCTAAAGATTTTTGGAAAAAAGAAATAAATTATTTACTGTCTTATGACATCATACAATTCAATAACTTTACGTCAAATCTACGTATCTGTATACACGCTCCAATAATGGAAAATGTTCAGCTAAGAGTATTTTGTTTTTTTCACTTTACAGGCGATACACACTTACATGGTTGTTCTGCAAAACAGAGGTTGTATTTTTTGATGAAGTTCTAAAAAGCTTTCCAAAGTAGAGATTGATTAAAAACGACAACAAAAAAGTAGCTGTAGTTTATCTATGTTGACCATTTCACACATACTCACTTTCTTTCTTTGCTGGAAATTAAAATAGTGGTTGTTTGGTTGTTTTTGTGTTTTTTGCTGAGGCTTTTTTTTCTCTCACATCTGTTTCACTTTATCCTGACTGTTTCAATTAAACTTAAAATGTAAAAGAAGTCGAGCAGCTGACGACTGACGAGAGGGAGGGAAGTGTCGACAGCAACAGGGACAAAAATTAACAGAAACATTTCTTTTGGATTCAATTCAGTTTGTTTGTCAATTTGCCACACAAGACACTCAAAAGAAAAAGAAAGTCGCTCCAGTCCAATCACACATAGTTTATTCTTGAAATTAGTTAGAAGATTTCTACCTAAGGAAATGCATAGACGAGAGCTGATAGAGCATGTGTGCAGCATCGGTGGAGAGGAAAAACTCCCCTTTAACAGGAAGAAATGTCCAGCAGAACCAGAACGTGGTTTGGTGTCTTAAGTAGGAGAGGAACACATTTTAGAAACCGGTTTTAAAAGTTTATAGGATGAAAGAGAGCACATATAGTTGTGCCTCAAAAGCTCAGCCAGTAACATCGTCTAGGAGAGAGACGCGGTTGAACAGTGCAAGATGTTAAGCTGTCAGCAGCGGCAGCGCAGTCCATGGACGGTGTCGCAGATGAACAGACAGAACGCCAGACCAGGTGTAGTTTCTACGAAAAGCAAAAACCAAACAGAATACACAAATAATGCTTTATCAAAGAGGCCTGGTATTAAAGGTAGACAGTGTGTCTGGATCTGTTAAGAACACCTGGAACAATCAGATCTGTGGTGTTTGACAGAAATTGATCATTAGGGGCTTTATATGTAAGAAGGATAATCTTAAATTCTGCTCTGGATTGGACAGGAAGTCGATGAAGGGACTTCCTGGGAGAAATGTGACATCTTTTTACTGTAAATTTACTGTAAGCTTTTGTAAAATCTGACATTATCACAAAATACTGTAACACACTTCACCACTCAGTGAGAGACTTTTCGAGGACTGATCAAACTCAAAATGGAACTCAAATTGAAGACATATTGACAAACAACACACGCGTTGCTTATAGTATTTGACAACTAAATGTATGTTTTTTTTCTCTCCATGTCTTAGAGGCATAAAGAATCTATTTTTTTGCATTTGCATAAATGTTTTTTGTGACGCATTTTGCCACATCACACATCTTGTCAGCGTCTGATTCATCAGGACTGTGTTTGTTTTTGTGCTCTAATTTCACATCAGTCCAATTTAGGAAGATGTGGTTTCAAATGAATTCAGATTTTCTAACAAAGGAGGTGTTCTCTATCGACCACATCCAACAACAACAACGACAACAAAAGATCAGAAAGAAAAGAAAAAAGAAATAGAAAGAAAGAACGAGTGCTTGATCTCTTGGCATTGACCACCGCTAATTTTTTTATTTTTTATTTTGCACTTTGTGCAGATAGTTCATGCAAATGTCATTACACTGTGTGCTTGTACGCAAATGTGCACGCGTGCGCAGGGCCCTCGTGCAGCCATCTTGCTGAAATGACACAGCCTCGGGGAGAAATGTGTTTTTGATATGGAGTCTCTTCCTCTCCCTGCATGCGTCTAATACTCTCCCTCTTCCCAGGATAACAGGGTCACAGCACGGAGACCTCAACGACTCCACACCTGGAATAACACCACCCAGAATATCCGCTCCGCTCCGCCTGCGAGCTCGCATGTGTGCGCGTGCACGAGTGCGTGTGTGTGTGTGTGTGAGAGAGAGAGAGAGAGAAAGGGGGTGAAAAAAGTGGAGCGAGTGCGGCTTTATGAATGACACAGAGGAGGTGGTCGTGTGGTGCTTTCATGTCATCTGTCTTACAAATTTTCTTCTTCTTCTTTTTCTTCTTCTTCTGTCCCAGTCTCTCTTTCCCTCTGACACATACTTAGAAACAAACCGAGCTTTGGTGTTTTATTTTATTTTTTGAGACGGCCTTTTTTTGAAGAGGAGGAAATATGAAACACCCCAAGACATTTGTAAGTGGTCAGTTGCGTGTCTCTGCTCTTGTGTGTGTGTGTGTGTGTGTGTGTGTGTGTGCATGTGTGTTCACACAACTTTTTCTGCCTTTTTTAAAAAAAAGAAAAAAATATTTTTACAAACCAGTGTGCGTCACCGCTTTCCCCTGTCACACTGTTGAGGTTTGATTAATAAAAGATGAGTTGAGGGGAAGTACGAATGTTTGGATTGCACCCCCCGTTTTTTTTTTTTTTTTTTCGGCCAACAAAAAAAAAAGGAGAAGAAAAGACGGGATGAAAGAGGATGAAAACCGAGTTAAAGAGGGCAGGGTCTGCTCTGATCACCCCAGGACTGAACTGTGAATGGAGCCAACTGAGAAAAGAAACGGAGCGAGGGTGAAGGGGAGGAAGGGGGAGACAAAGAGACAGAGTGTGTAGCCAGAAAAAGACAGAGAATACATATATTCATCACCGCATTATGCCTGTAGTGTGCGTGGGTAACTACAGGCCTCTTTTTCTCTGACTCCCACATCCCTCCTTTCCTCCCTTCCTCCCTCCTTTCTCCCCAGTTTTTTAATATCCCTCTCCTTGCCCTCTTCCTGCTGATCTGTGCCAACCACCATGAAACCACCGCCACATTAGAGCCTTTAACAGGCACTGCCTGGCATCTTACTTTGTCCAAACACATTATAGCCTAGCCTCCATACACACACACACA
>NW_015118113.1:8985-10381 GCF_001443285.1 Poecilia latipinna | reverse complement strand
CAGGTCTGGCTGCAGCTGGAGTCAGCTACAACACACGCTCATGTAAAACTCACTTAACCGCTAAGTCAGGATGCCATACAACTGTTAATAACAGTGTATGACGATCTACGTCATGATTCTATGTTGTTGATTAAATGAAATCTTATGGTAATGACGTGTCTGACAAATACAGCCGGTGTTCTATCACATAGCCATACGCTGTCAGAATAGCATACATGCAGTGAGTACCATGCCAACGCATGCGCATTAAGAAGTCCGACGGTCAGTGGAGTTGTCAGTTCAGCATACACAACAAGTTATGATGAAAATAAGTCATTAAATTGTTTATAATATGACATAATATGATAACTAGATAGATATACATGCGTTGTCATGGTTTCAAAGTGTGTTTGAAGCAGGTCTTGCTGCAGCTGGATGCCATACAACTGTTAATAACTGTTAATAATGATCTACGTCATGATTCTATGTTGCTGATTAAATAAATTCATATGGAAATGACAGCGTATGCATGTCTGAGCTAAGCGTACGACTATCTGACAATGTATGCTTATCTGACAGAACACCGTGAGTTTGTGCTAAGCGTATGACGATCTGACCTGACAGAACACCCGTTCTTTGTTCTTGTAATGCTCTGTGTACACTGCATCATTATTTAATTTAATTATGTACGTTAATATTTAAATTAACAAATAACTAAAACACAAGAACGAAAGAGCACGCAGAGCATGCACATTGCTCTTTGTTTTTGTTCAAAGTGGCAGCTGTAATGTCTGCCATGGTGTCAGACTACCTGGCTTCATGTACTGGGATAGAGAGTGAAAACAGTCACGATGAGCGCCTTCTGTTTGGTTACTTCTTGCTTGTTGCTCCTTGGTCAGTGTTCATAGTTGAGCGGTATTTACCGTCAGGGCATTGCCTCAATTGCTATGTTTAATGGTGCAGACAGTGGTGGTTTCTTACATGAGCAATATGGGCAAATGCCCAGGGTGTTATGTTTTTAGGGTTGGCACGAGACCATCACACATTGTAGCACAGAAATGGAATATTTAATATTGGTAAAATGCATTAAGTATTTAATATCTAGGTGTTTTATGGTAATATGGATCTTTCAGATTATTTTGAGAAGCAATTTTGATCATATTTTACATTTTATTGTGTCATGTAGCACGGGCCGCTGGCCTTGGTCTTGACTCGGTCTCGACTTCCCTCGGTCTTGGTCTTGACTTGGTCTTGGACCCCAAAAGTCTTGGTCTTGTCTCGGTCTCGATACCCTCTGGTCTTAGTCTTGTCTTGGTCTCGGGTTAGGTGGTCTTGAACACAACACTGCGTTTCAGATAATGTGTTTATGGAAGAGGTCTGAGCTAAGTTAAGACTTTCTTATGTCTCGTCATTTTGT
>NW_015118113.1:0-2845 GCF_001443285.1 Poecilia latipinna | reverse complement strand
GCCCTAGATGGATATATCGACATTAAAGAGTCTTTCAGTAATGCACATTACCTGTAGATGGAGATGTTGCATCAATAACCACAGCAGCCCAGTTTCAGTTCTAGATTTTTTTTTTCCATTTCTGCTCATTTAATTTCATTTTTTTTCTCCACTGTTTTGTTTTAAAGGCATGTTTTCTTTTCAATACAATTTTAGACATTAAACTATCCTGATGCTGTGGATACGTACCACAGGCTTTTAAGCCTGCTGTGAATGAACTTTTACCTTTGAACACTGCTCTTGATCCAAACATCTTAATCCATTAGAAAGCAACAGTCAATGTTAAATCCGCCTGATTCTGTTAAAATAATAAATGAACATTGTAAAGGATGTCACAAAAATTTTCTTTTACGATGACTGTGTATGGTTCAGCGAAATTGTATAAAATACTGTAAAATTCATAATGCATGTTATGCAAATCTAATCAAATTGTAAGAGGGCTTCCAGTTTGCATGCCTCCTGAGAGATACAGTGGCTCTGACACTAAGATACATTAAAACAGACATTTAGTCATGATGCGAGTTTGAGTTTGGACCAAAATGCAGACTGAAGCTGGGAGCATGAATCGTAATGAAAAAATGTTTAATAAAAAATGACAGACAAACTTACAAAAATCACAGGGAGCCAGATTAGAACAATAAAATAAAATAAAAAATAATAATAATCACAGCAACCAGGGGCCACAGGGAAGTAAAATGAATAAACAGAAGGAAGTGAGACTGAATAGGATATATACTGGACAGGTTGATTACTGAATAAGGAACAGATGGCTGATTAGAAACTGGCTGCAGGTGTGATTGGAGAGAGAGAGAAAACAACTAGACACTAGAAACATAATAAAACTAGAATAACAGAGTAACTAGAGACAAGAAATAAAGATAATAAATTTGAATGACTAAAGACTGAACTAAAATAAAAGAGAAGACTGATCACAGAAAGAGACTAAGGAACACAACATAATCAAACCTCAAAAACATCTCACGATCCTAACACATTTGAACTTTTGGTCTTTCAAGAGTGGCTCTACAAAGAAAGAGCCAAAGCATCTGGATCCAGTTCACAGTCGGTCAGAGCATCTGCTGGGATATTGGCTAGCTCTTCTTGATCCAGGAGCTCCGGGCACTTTGGCATGACCTGATTTGGCTAGGCTGCTCTGGGTTTCCTGGAGAAAGTTGATTCAAGCTGTCCTCACTGTCAGGGAGCACATAAAGCATATAATGCTATGTTCCTATGTCAGCATTCAAGAGTGCAACTATAGATATCCAGCAGTTGCTTTTTGTGCTTTTATCAAATATGCACAATCGAGTTGCCATTTTTATGGCCCCATCTGAATTTTCAGGCAGAGCTTCTTAAATCCTAGTGAAGGTATAGGACATCCTACAGGGGTTTACTTGCCCAATCCTCTTATGATGCATGACTGAGAATAAAAAGGTCAATGTTTGGACAGAAAAGCATATCAAATGGATCAAGAATTTATTTGTTCTGTGAATCTCTTTGCATAAATTGATGTGGAAAAAATGCATTTCGGCTGGACAACCTCAGAGACAAAATGTTGCACTAATTAAATGGAAATTATAATAACGTTTAGCAAAAAAAGAGACATCTGTTACTAAAAAAGGCCATTTAATTGGTTAAAATTAATAAATTACAGAAATTTTTGATATGCATGTTGAGGAATTAGGAAGTTAACACCCAGAAGAATGGTTGATATCTTTATGTTAAATGCTTTGTGTGCCTATTTATTGCCAACTAACGATAAATAAAAAAATTTGTCTGAGTCAGACTTGCTGCAAATTTTTGTCCCCCATAAAAAATTAATTGCATGTGGGATCTTATGAAGAACCAGAGGCTTAATTTTACACTAGTAAAATTAACACTTTGAACTTAGCTAGGTTCTGAACATTTTGCACTGGGTTTCTCATTCACTTCTTCATAACAGGTTCCTGTTGTACAGAAATGTGGAGCACACAGTGGTGTACAAGGCACAAAATTACTTCTGAGAAAACTTTGGAATGTGTTTTTTCCAGTAATAAGATAATAAAATATACACACATGCGCGCGCACACACGGCCGCATTCATGCACACAGATTTAAATTTTCTCACTGTTAGTAACTATAAAATAGGATGGACGATGGCTTCCATGCATCTGTGTGTATCTAACTGAACCGCGCTTTCTGATTGGCTACCTGTCACATTCAACAGGTTGTGTTTTCGTTCCCAGTCAGGGTAAACCCCACAGGCTGCGATAATCGGGCCAAGACAACCCAAATTGGGTATATTCAGGATTTAGCGGGAACACCAGATAAGGCAGAAGCCTTATCTGACGGTTCTCCCCCCTTCCATCCCCCCGGGCCGCAGCAAAATTTCCAAGTCTTGACCGGTCCGGGGTAATAAAAAGGTTGGGGACCACTGCGGTAGGGTACTGCGTACCCCTAAAAGATTTAGCGGGGGTACGCAGTACCTGCAAGAGAGGGGAGCGGCTGTCTGCTGTAAAGAATCAACGGGTTCACTGTTCAGCCGTGAGTTCACCCACTAATCAGCCATGACTGATTAGTTTTTCAAGAACAATCTAAAACACGACTTAATCAGTTAATAACTTTTTTCCCATTTCATATTGTTTCTGAACTGTTCGTGCTTTGCTAGAGCAGCGGTGCGATATTATGGAGTTAGATTCAATCAAAAAAAAAAAAAAGTCAAACAAAAAAAGGAGTATTCAATCAAAAAAAAAAAAAATCATGTCAAACCAAAAATCCCAAAGCTTTTTTTTTTTAACTTTTTTTTGGTTGAAACTTTTTTTTGGTTGAA
>NW_015118112.1:4220-10393 GCF_001443285.1 Poecilia latipinna | reverse complement strand
CATGTTGTCTGTAAACTATTAATATATTGACAGTTTGTACAACTCTCTGATTGACAGTTTGTACTCTTGAAAAATGTTAATATATTGAATACACAATGTAAGTTTTTTCAGCTGCAAAGTGTGTTGTAATTGATCCTTCTGTGTCCTGGTAGCCTGATATGTTTGCAATACTGTAGTGTGTAGTGAAGCATGTATGTACAAAGTGGCAAAGGAGACTAATAAAAGACATATATAAGTCACTAAAAAGTGTGCTTTATTAGCAATTATACTAAACCAAAAGTGTAACTGGAGCATACTGTGATCACAGTACTAACATATAAAATAATGAATGCTCATATACTTAAAATACATTCTAAATATATTTAAATATAATTCGATTACAAAAATAGTACACATAAGGTATACTAATCAAGCACATTTATATTACATAAAAAGCAATATACTTAAAGTATACAAAGCATAACATTAGTTGTTCCAAAAAAGTATGTAGTAGTACACTTAGTACACTTTAAATTGTGCTTTTCTACAATATAATTACTATTAAAATACACTAAGTGCAAAATTAGTTGTACCAAAAGTATACTAATGATTAGTCTGGCTCCAAGTATGCTCAAGTAGGCTAAAATTTAACATGCTTAGTATATTTAACGTTCACCTGGGGTTGGCAACCAAATATTTTATTTATAGACTTCTAACAAATTATTTTAAGTAAATGAAGAAACAGCTGTTACATTTATTTTTCTAGGAGCCCTGTCATCAAGGCCTGTCATTTAGCATGTAAACAACGCATTGTTTTCAGTATTCCTACAACCTCACAGATTCACTCTGCTGTCACTAACTGAATGAAAAGTGGCCAATCTCCTTGAATGTTGTGTTGACATAAAGGTCCTCGGAAACAGAGTTGAAGGTCAGTCATCACCATTTCTCAACACTGTAAAAGAACACAAACAGTTTGAAGTGTTTTTGAAAGAAAAAGGGAAGAAAATCAATTTCACACATGTGAGGCAGTTATGATGAAGTCATTTTTTTAAAATAAATGCATTTCTATAGTCATATCATCACCCTGCATGTAATGATATGATGACTTGTACTTGTAAATGGCTTGTACTTGTACTTGTATAACGTTTTGTCAAATACAGAGGACCCCAAGTGCTTCACACCACACTCTCTCTCTCTCTCTCTCACACACACACACACACACACACACACACACACACACACACACACACACACACACACACACACACACACTGTTTGCTTTGTGCTACATATAAAAGTGCTGCAATGATACCTCACCATTTGCAGTGCCAATCAAAATTATTAATGTCCTTCAAACTTATTTGCATTTTGTCACATTACTGGCAGAAACATATTTTTACTTTTTTAATATTTTATGTGCCACATGATGATGAAGTGGGAGAAAAACAGTGTGATTATGCACCTTCCATCTAAACTGGCAGCCATAGACCAACTGTCTCTGGAGTAGCTGCAGAGATTCACAGATCAATAGAGAACAGAGGCAAGAAGAAAAAGTTTTGTTCACAGTTTACCTCAAGTCATGTGGGGGCAAAGCAAACGTGGAAGAAAATGTTCTGATCAGATGATACTAGAACTGAAGTTTCTGGCCTGCAGGCAAAATGTTGTGTATGGTAAAAACTAACATAACCCTCAACAAATCATCCTCAATTTATCATGGTGGTGGATACTAACTCAGCAGAGACACAGATCTGATCCAAGCTGGGAGAATCTAGAGGAAGATTTTACCTTCCTAAAGGACCATGACCCTAAACATGCAGCCTGAGCTTTAATTGGATAGTTCATCAAAGCATGTTCATGTGCCAGAATGGCCCAGTTAAAGTCCAGATCTAAATCCAAATGAGAATATGTAGCAGACTTCAAACATATCAAAGCTTCTACAAATCTAACTGCTTTGCCTCTCCCCTCTGCTGTAATCACTGTAACCAAAGCTTCACACCATCGTGAGAAAATGAAAACATTTGTGGTTGACAGAAATTAGGCATGAAAACATTTGTACAATCGTACATTCGTACTAAAAGTACACTGAAGCGTCAGTGAAGAACAGTTTCACTGACAGAGTTTTACTGTCGGCTATTGAGTAGAATTCCTTTAATTCCAGGCAGACACAGCATTTCTCCTTTCATTTTCCTCTCTGTCCTTTACATCACACACAAAACACACCCTGAGCCACATTCCTGCTCCTCACACACAGCCACTGAATGAACAAAGAGAGCAACGGCCGACCGCAGAGATTGCCCCCAATAAAAGTCATCTGGGGGAGAAAACGGGGGTTATGATGGTGGTGGTGTGCTGGGATTTGTTTGTGGTTCAAGGTTTATTAGCAGCCTTGGACTCATTGTGTGTTTTCTGCTGTCTGGAACCCCTGTTGTTCAAAGTCAGGAGCCAATGGCTGCCTAAAACGAGAACACAGAAGGAAAGTTGCTCTTCACTTTTGTGCAGCAGTTTGATGGTATCAGCTCTTTGTGGTTGAAAGTTACTGCTCAGGTCATAAAAAGCTGCTTGATATCTTACCTTTTACTTTACAGCTTATTTAACTGGGCCTCTGGGCATACCTTGTTGCAAAAGTGATTGTTCAGAACCCCAACTTCACTTTAACGCTGAATAAAACCCCCTCTGCGAGTGAACCCCAGCTGCTTGCTACAAGGTTTCATTCAAAATAAAGTTGGTCTTGTCTAACTTACCATTATCCTATTTGAGTGAGTGTATAAAATATCTCCACAGTTTGGCATACCACATAGTTTTTTTTTTTATTTCATACAGAATCTTTCAGTTTTTAACATAAAAGGGTGACAATCAATTATTAATTAAAACATGTATCATAAAGTAATGTGTTATGAAATTCTTTTTCCTCATTTCACATAATTTTTCAGGTAGTCATTTGGGAACTACCTGAACTTCTTTGTTTTTCACACTGTGGATTTTTCAACCTTTATTTTCCAATAAAAATTAAAAAAGTCAACCTTTCAACCTTTATTTTGAGTACATTTAGACAGCTTTGAAATTTTTTTTTTTAAACATTTCTTTGGTAAATCACTAACTACTGTCAATACTGTGACCTCTCCAGCACACTTCGTTGGTTTTCTACAACATGTAGCTCTGAGGTTGGATGTTTTGGAAGAGTCAGGGTGAGGCAGATAACAGGACTGACAAATCTTTTCTGTCTTGATCTTGCTTCATGTTTGGGAGGTTTATCTTGATGAAAAATGTAATGATGACCCATTTTCAGTTCACTGACAAAGTCCATCAGATTTGTGATGGCTTTTCAAGAAGCCCTATTGCCACAACCTCTAATAAGGTTCCCAGGCCCTTTGGAAGAGAACCAGGTCCACATATGCTCAAGAAAACTTAAAGTCTATAAATATAATCTTGGTTTTCATGCCAGAAACAGTGTCTGTTGCTGAAAAACTAAATCTCATCTGAACAAACGCTCACTTCCAGTTAAAGTTCCAGTGAAGTTCAGTACAGCGAGCAGCACAGCGGATCCCCAGGGTTCATGGCAATTAGGAACGGCATCCTTCCATCAACAGCCAAAAACACTAAGACTGCCTGTTTTATATGTTCAAACACCAATTAATAAGCATCAAATAATATTATCATTATAACAGAAGCTAATATCTACAGTCTTCCTTACCTCTGCTACTGGGGGCGCAGCCAATCAGTGCCAAAGAAAATACCTGACGCCCCTGGATTGGCTGCAAATATCCAACTATTCCGTATCAAGTAGTTCTGTACTGCCATTAATTCTTTTCATTACTTTAGGTATGCTCAATGGGGTGCACTCTACTCATGTGGATTCATCTTTGTCTATGGAGATATACCTCAAATATTCCAGCATTTCGTTAGCTGTCCATGGAACTTGGAGTCCAAATTAACATCTTAGAAATTTTCTAAGTAGTTTAAAAAATGTGCTTAAGAAAAAAGGAAAGTGGATTTAAAAAGAAAGCAGACTTCCAGCAGATAAGATGGGACACAAGATCAGAGATTTCTTCTGCATGCTTTGTATTTGGATATAGTTCTTTGGGAATCTTTGAATGATCAAGATCATGTTTAAGACTATATATTTTATAAGACAGTCTGGTTACATCCTTGTTTCCATTTGATTTCTATGTAATCAAGTTCAGCATCACAGATGATGCCTGTGTGTCTCTACTGGTCACATCCTGGGCTATTGACAGTCCACCACATACAATCTGAAAGCAAAATAAAAAAAAAAAAAACATATATTTGCACAATACTCTATTTGTGTATGATGCAAAACATGTTTAAACTGTCAAAACTGTAAAACTACACATAATTTCACACTTTTCACCATCTGTTTTAATCCCTTTTACACATTCACTCTGGATCAAACAGACATCTTGGTGTAAAGTGCACTGCCTGATAAGCCATTCTGATAGGAGAAGGTGAGCTCCCAACAAAGACACTAAGTGACTTCTTTATTTGGACCAGAGAGTCCAGAGAGTAATGGACAGATGTTAAATAAATGTATTATCAATTATTTATTTGGGAAATTGCATTGTCCTGTAAATATGCATTTGATAAACATCTGGGAAATATTCAGTATGGGGACATCTTGTTCTGTCCAGGGTTCTCAATTTAACTTCCTAATTAGATACACAGTGTATAATGTGTCTGATTTTACATGCATTTGACAACTGATTACTTGAAAGAAGTACAGAGAAAGGATGCGTCTGAACTAAGATGACCATGAGACTGAAAACAATGTCTCTTTGAGGCTGAAGGAGATCTTATTTTTCACGCATAGTTTCATGCTCGCCTCTTCGGTGGAGCATAATTGCTCTAGTCACAGAACAAAGTATCAAAGTGTAACCAACACTTCCATTGGCGTCTCAGAGAAACCGTTTGGCACCGCTGGATATGATTTTCCCATCAAACACAGAATTACAAATGGTGAATTTTCATTCATTTCACCATATCTCTGTGTTTGGGACGGTGACCTTACACCAAACTAAACTCTGGTTTACAATTAAGAGAGTATATCCCATGTGCATCATCCCTTCTGAGCCAGAGGACTCATCTTGGATTGCTGCAAGGTTAGATGGAGGACACAACAAACAGATGGTGAAGAAAGTATATGGAGGGTCAACTGTGAGAAACAGGGTAGGAGGATGTGTTGCCACTAGAGAAGGATGCAAATCATTGCCCAGAGGAGTTTTTTTTTTCTTTAAACATATTGCAAGTACTTGTTGTGCTGGCTGTTAATAAGCAGTCATGGTCATTGTAAGTATTTGTTCTTGTTGGCAGAGAATAAATTGTATTATCGTGTTATTCGTGTTATTCAGCAGTCAATAACAAACATGTGAGCAGATGATGTGAATATGACCTGTTCGTTTGTGACAGAAACCAGATTAAAGGCATACTGACAATTTTCAATGAATTTTGCTTTAAAAAAAGGCCATGTTGACCAGATCAGACCTTGTCCTTTCTTGATCAACACAAAGATAAAAAATACTTTGAATGTATTTCAAAGTTTTTTTAAATCTTTTTTGTGATCTTCGTAATTTTTCAGTTGCGATCATCTTCAGAAGGATGGGAGTTTAACCAACACCTTTACTTGGACCTAGAGAGAGGTCCTTCATGCATAAAGACGTTCCTGTCCAGCATAGCTTGGCAGCCAACCAATTCTAATTCAGCCCACCTATTTTCTAAGTGTAGCTATGAAATTTTATTCCTTTGCAGCTTTGGTCATTTTGTGCTTCATCGTTTTGGGAGGTTAGAAATCTGGTTTTATATCTTGAATAAATAAAATATCCAAACAGGAGGATCCTGGGGGTTTTTTCAGTTTCACAAGAAGGCCTAATCTGTCATTCACTCATCATTATACATAACATTTTATCTGAGATTGAAAGGTTTTTAATATTTTTCACCAAAATTCATGAAAATCCATCTATAGAAAAAATTCTCAAAGAGCTACATCATACTGACTCACCCATCCCAATCACTGAATGGCAATAATCCAACCTAACCTTCAAATGGTATGCAGAAAAAATGGTGTTGCTCTCCACGCATCTTTGCTTTTTTGTGCCTCATTAGTTTTGGTCATTTCATACATGACGTTTTAGATACGAAATTGAGGATATTTATTTGCTTACGTATTTTAAATAAATCAATTC
>NW_015118112.1:0-1181 GCF_001443285.1 Poecilia latipinna | reverse complement strand
GCAAGACAGACAGCAAGAGGTATTCAGAATATTCAAACTACTAAACAAAAAAGATGTTAAAAATAAATTATATTTACTCATCTTTATATTATTGGCTATACCTGCTGGGAGTGCACTGTTCGTACCAACCATGTAATTCTGTAACCGCACCAGAAGGACGTTTTGTACCCGCGTTTTGATCACCGAAAATTTAATCCTGAATGAATAGCAAAACGGCCATCTGAATTTTTGGCTGCACAGTGGCGCAGTTGGTAGAGCTGTTGCCGTGCAGCAAGAAGGTTCTGGGTTCGATTCCCGGCCCCGGTCTTTCTGCATGGAGTTTGCATGTTCTCCTTGTGCATGCGTGGGTTTTCTCTGGGTACTCCGGTTTCCTCCCACAGTCCAAAAAACGTGACTGTTAGGTTAATTGGTCTGTCTAAATTGCCCCTAGGTGTGTGTGTGTGTGTGCATGGTTGTGTGTCTGTGTTGCCCTGCGACAGACTGGCGACCTGTCCAGGGTGTACCCCGCCTCTCGCCCGGAACGTTAGCTGGAGATAGGCACCAGCACCCCTCCCGACCCCACTGAGGGACAAGGGTGTTCAGAAAATGGATGGATGGATAAGAAGAATTTTATTGTGAGGATAATCTCAGGTTTCTCAGATGTCAGATTTTCCTCTTGCTGGCTCCATTTCAGTCAATCAAGTTTCAGCACGTTTCAGCAACAATGCAGTTCAAAGAGATTTACATCAGAAAAACACAAAAATATAGTTATTAAAAAAAAAAACAACATAATCTACAATTGAGAAAACCAGTAACAAACATTTTTATGAGTGCCATCAATACACATCGAATATGTTGGTCAATGTTCATTTTATTTGGCCACTGAAGACAAATATCCTCTGATGCACTACCAAATGGACAACAACCCATGACACAGCAAGGCTCATCGCGCTTTTAACTGACACGCAAAATGAAGCAGTCATGTGACCCATGCAATGCGAGGCCTCGTTTGTTGCCAGTCACGTGGTTTTCAGCAAGACTGCACAAGCCTCGAAGCGGGGCTTCATCGGCCACGCCCCCTTTTTACTTCGACACAAGCCTCGAAGCCTGGATTCAGGTAGCCCATCACTCCAGTCTCCACAAGGAGCAATTGGTCCCCACAACGTACTATATGTCAGGAAAATCGTCCCCACAAGGTATTA